>NC_056746.1:345515670-345713170 GCF_019279795.1 Protopterus annectens | reverse complement strand
TCAAGCTTCTCAACTGCTCTACCTTCACTGCCATGGTTTCTGTGCCTTACAGAAACCCTGGTTGTGCCATTGTTCTATAAACCTTCTTACACTGGCATTCTTCTTTTACATATTCTTACTGACATTTTGCACCAGTTGGCTGCAGCTCCTCTGAGTCTACATTTGATCTCCTTGTTCAGATATTCCCTCTCCCCAACTGCACCTCCCAAATGCTTCAAGCCATTAACCTGCTCTACTGTTTTCCCTTCTATCTCAGTTTTAAGCCTCTTCTTATTTTACCTATTTACTGTTATGACTGCCGTCTTGTCAGTACTCAGTTTCAACCCATGTGCTTGCAGTTTTACATTCCAGTCCATATTATTTCCTTCCTGTTTAGAGCCTGCCTGCCTATAATGCCACATTGTCTGCATGCAGCAGTTTTGTTGATCTGTCTCTTCTGATTTGTTTGTTGATGTAATCCATCATCACTATACATAGCAGTGAGCTCAGGGCTGAACCCGGATGCACGCCCACTATGAAATGGCAACCCCTCTGTTTTAATGAACACTGTTCATGTATAGATAATTGAACATTAAGAAATATGTGGCAAGAGTAATTTAGCAGTGCAATTCACAGGATCATAGAAGGTTACTAGGCTAACGGCCCCAGGGCCCTTACAAACCTAGCCAAGTTCAACCAGTGTTCCCAAGGGTGTCTGGTTCAAGCAGACACTAAAATCACATCTATTGCCCAGGTCCAAGAGGGACACAGGTGGAACCCCCTGGATGAATTTACGATTACCCATCCAATAGTCCAAATTACACTTAAATAGGGCCAATGAGGGGCTTTGTTTAACATGAATAGGAAACTTGTTCCAAAAGTGGGGCAGCCTCTGCAAGACAAATCTGTCTCTCCAGCAAGTTCTGTTGATATCACATACCAGGTTAAAATCCTTTGAGCGAGTGATCCATGTGCCATTTGACTTGCGAATGTGCAGCATTTAAATTAAAGCTGGGTCAGAGATTGCTCTATATGCAAGGCACAGGTCACCTGTGAGCAGTCTGTACGACACAGAGTAAAGGGACGATGATTTCAATCTTTCCGCATAAGACAGCTCTTAATGACCCTGAATTTTCTTTGTAAGGAACCTTTGTGATCTCTCCAGTTGCTGCAGGTGTTTGGAAAGGAACATACCAAAGGGAGCAATGTACTCCATTATTAGCCTGATGAGGGAAGAGTACAGGGGGTTATAACCTAGTTTTTCTGGAGGCAGCGCCCTTACTTATGAGATGAGCAACATAAAATGCCCCTCGTACCAATCTGGAGACATGGTGATTGAAGTTAAGGTTGCTGTCAACCTGTATGGCCAGATATCTCACCACTGACTATGTGCTTAGGGTATTGCTATTAATGTGGTAGTTTGCAGGAACGTCACCCTTGGTGAAGGTGATGATAATGCATTTTTTTGCATTAAATTTAAGACCATGACTTTGGTACCAGTCATTAGTCTGCGTAAGACCTTCTTATAGGATGTTGACATCTCTAGGGGTTTCAATGATAGCTCCCAATTTGCAGTCATCAGCAAACTTTGCCACAGAGGTTATAGACAAAGTAACTTAGTTATCCTGCCTTGGCTTTTGGCAGGCCAAAGAGGCCACTATCCAGCAGGATACTTTGACAAATTAACCAGGGCAGCCAGTATTTTGACAAATTAACTAGGGCAGCCAGTATTTATATGTTGATTTGCATTCAGAAGGGGGTGGGTGGAAGATATAGTGCCACTGTATTAGATTTTATAATGTGTGTTAGTGCCTAAAGTCTTTACAGCCCTCATATCATGGCAGAAATGTCCCTTAAATTTTTCTAAGTCTACACTGGGACTCAGAGAGCATGTGCAGTGTCAATAGAAATTGTCTGTGATATTCACTAGAGTTTTTGATTCTTAAGGGGGATGAAATGGCAGTTAGTAATGGTGATATATAACTATAGATAATGAGGTTTTCCTCGTCACACTTAACATGTCTATGAAATGCAAAATTCCATGGAACAGGACTTTTCTAGTTCAAACTGCAGGCTGTATAAATCCTTGCAGTGTCTCATATAAATAAAGCATGGATAAACTGTTTCTCCCTTTGTGTATCACTTTTAAGTTTTTCAACCTCCTAGGTTTGCCTGAGATGTTATGCTACTTTCTTTAGAAACTTAGTTATCTTACTGACTTATACAGTTTTACCGCCCATTAAGTTTTCACCCAAGAAAAACGTTGACTGTAATTTATTATATATATTATATTACACAACTTGGTAAAATATGACCAAATCTATCCTTCCCCTCAGAGAAACAGAATATATCAAATATGTATTCAGAATTCCTGCCAGTTAATAGAACTAAAAATTAAGCCACTAGAATTGAAACAACACAAAATGTACTACAAAATCAAAGTATATAGTTTTACAAGTGATAGGTTCTACTGCACCCATATGTGGAGGACTTCAATTCCCTAATTATACATATTCTAACTCCTTGGTAACACAACAATGGGGAAATGGCAAACTCCCCAGAAATGAAACACCCCATTTGCAGCACATGATTGCAAGAGATATACATAATACTAACCTGTAAAATAAAATAGCACATCAAAGTGAAACACATGCACACATTAATGTGTGTGTATACTGTGATACATGTATACCTGCATCTATATCTATTTATATATCTATATCTGTCTAATTCTCTATCTATCTTTACGTGGCACACCTCATCACAAAAGGTTCCTCATCCAGGAAAAAAGAGGTCATTGTTCCCCTCTACTCATCACTCATTAGACCCATTATAGAGTACAATGCCCCTTTTGGTATGTACCTCACAAGACATCTACAACAACTGAAAAGGTCACAGAAATACCTCACAAAGAGGATTACTGGCCTCAAACAGATTCCCTACGCAGACTGTCTCAAAAAACTCCAGCTTTACTCCGTTGCATATTGCCTACTCAGAGGCAATCTCTGCCTAACATCAAGGCTATATCAATCCCAGAGCTGTTGGACTTGCTTCACTTAAAAAAATCCCAATCCCTCTGAGCTACATGCTCTAGGGACCTAAACCTTGTCATCACAATAAACAGAACATGCTGGAGGGATAGATTCCTGTCCCAGAGACTTCCCATACTCTGGAACAAACTACCTATATATATTAAACAAAGCTCCTCATTAGCACTCTTCAAAAAAAATCTTGATGATTGGATGGGAAATAGGAAATTCACCCCGGGGATCACCTCTGGGGCTCTGCTCGACAGGGGCACAGGAAAATAATTGTCTTGGGTGGCGAAAGCCAGGGTACCTTTTTGGCTAGGCTTATATAGGCCCTAGGGCCAATAGCCTAGTACCTACCTATGAACCTTGAAACCAATATATGTGTGTGTGTGTGTGTGTGTGTGTGTGTGTGTGTGTGTGTGTGTGTGTGTATGTGTGTGTGTGTATGTATGTGTGTGTATGCGTGTTTGTATATATATATATATATATATATATATATATATATATATATTAAACATTTTAACTGTCTCAGAGTTCACTAAAACTTATAAAAAACACAAACCTTGTAGAAATGAAGGAAAGCACGGTCATGAGAGGGTAAAGTTTTCCCCTCCTCTATCTTTTGCATTAACTATGCATTAGTTTGTTGCTCTTAGACTGAGTTCAACAGTTATTTCCTTGTATTTCTGATGAAGTTAGACTTTGCAATGTAATAGTGAACAAATGAAAGCACTTAAGTACCTTGTTTTGCTGTTATGTGGATATTTCGCTACTGTTTTTAATCAGTTTTTGCTGGAAGATTGTGAATATTTCACTGCTGGAATTAAATCATACTGTTGGAGTTATATTGATTATTTTTTGCTGTGAAACAAGTACCTGCTGCTTTCTTCATTTCCACAAGGTTTGTGTTTTATATATATATATATATATATATATATATATATATATATATATATATATACATACATATATACGTATATAAACTCCTCACTTGCATGGAAGCAGCAAAGTCAGGGCACAGAATACTGATAAATATGAATAGAAAAGAAAAAAAAAAACAGCACTCAAACTAAAACTTATTCTAATTTATTTATCTACAATGAAACAGCTTTAGCCCCACAACAGACCCAGTAACCAGGGTCTGTTCTGTCCTTGATTAAGAAAGCCTTCAATTCTAACCCTGGTTCCTGGGTCTGTTGTGGGACTAAGCCTGTACCATTGTGAATGAATACATTAGAATGAGCTGCGACTTTAGTACCGTTTTTTATGTTTTGTATATATTTATATATAAATTAAACATCAAGTAGTCACCTGAAATGTAGAAACCCTGGGCTTGACAATTCAAACCTAGTGGGATATCATGGTTGGATCTGCCAAATGGTAGTGATTCAGATGAAAAATAATGGCCGGATGTTCAATTCCGAATAAAGAGCATAAGCTTCCTAAGCTCAATGTTAAACTAAAACCCTGCAGCAATGAAGGCTTTGTTTTTACTTTAAATAAAGATTTGAAAAAGGAGTCTTCTTTGCTGAGAAATTTTCTTTTAACCTAGAGGTTAGGAAGCTTACACTTTTCATTCAGGATTGAACATCTGATCATCATTTTTCTTCCAAACCACTACCATTTGGCATATCCTACACACGTGACACACACACACACACACACACACACATATATAAATATATATATACATATATATATATATATATATATATATATATATATATATATATATATAAAGTTCAGAGTAGCAAAAAGTACGTCTTTAATACCCTTTTTGTAACCTAATGAGTATACAGCATGCTCAGAGATCAGTGAAATGTGATGCATGACTCTTTATAATTAAACATTTAGTTAGAGAACTGAGACTATCATCCTGTAGTGCAAGGCCTAGAATTTAAAATAGAAAGAACAGAGCAACTACATTCTGACTCTAAAGTTTGAAGAAAAAAAGAAAAAAGAAAAACAGAACTGTTTTTTTAGCCCAGCATGTTGTCTCAATTGTCTCAGTTACACATGAAAAAGAATAAAAATCGTTCACTATATAACCTCAGGATTCGGCTATAAAGATCTAGGAGAGTAAAATGTAATGTTTCATAAGTCTGAAAGTTTAGATAAAAAACACTGACTTCAAAGGTGGCGACTGTTACCATTTGATTACTCCAGAGGTATAGTACAAATAACATAAAGGATTATGATCAGGTCTCCATTCATAACCATTTTGTTATGTGTTTGAGACAAGAACATTCAGAAATTCCCCTCGAAAGCAAAGCTTGAGAAGTAAATCTTGACGTCCATTTTGAAAATACAAAACAAATGTGATTATGACTGAAAAGGCCAAATCATAATTCTTTGTATTCCATGGAGCTTAACCTACTTCCATATGCGACAACAATTAAAGAAAAAAGTGTAGGAATGTAGCATCACAAAGATTTTTGATACTTTAAAAGTTTTAACACATCTACTGCTGCCACAGACAACAGCTATAGAGAACAGTGGCAGGAAGCACTAAGAGCTTTAAAACGTGTTAAGCACTTAAGTTTTGCCTAAAATGAGAAAGATTGAATCAAGTGTTTAATGTTTTAAAACTTTTAGCATTTCCAAATGCTATTCTTTTGTGGCTGCTGACAGCTGGCAATGCTCTAACATGAGACTAGAGCGTGACAGTGGTGGGAGTGCTTAGCAAAAGCTTGTCTTTTCTCTGATTTAGGACTATAATTGTGGTGCACCACTCATTACATACCGCTCATGGCATTTATGTTACAATTGTTTACTCACCAGAAAGACTAACCCTGAAGAAATTAGGGAACATAATCACCACGTACCTGTATTGTCGAGCAAAGATTTTTTTTCCCTGAAAGAAATAACAGCTTCATTTCTCTTGTTTCTTCAGCTGGCTTGAACTCAAAGGTCTGTTAACAGTGGAGGTGGTTTCTCCCACTGCAGAGAATTTCTGCTAGAGAACATGTTGATTGAAACTTTCCATAAGCATTGATTTTGCTTTCATAGCAAAGGAATCCTCCAGAAATAGAGTTGAATTGCTTTCATTGATTGCCCACAGCTCATTCAATAAACTTCAGTATGTAGCAATTAATTTTTATTTGACATTTTTTATACCAGGTACATAATGCAGACAAAAATATATATGCTTGCAGATGCACACTAAGTTAATAAAAGAAAAAAAGTCAGAGACTTGAATACAAAGTATTAAACAATGTGAGCAGAAGTTGCAAACCTTTATATGCAAATTAGAACACAACTATTTCTACATTTAGATAATTAAGCATGCTTCCAAAATACACCCCAGTAACTGTAGTATGAATGCTGCTACAGGGATTCTATGAATGCAAGTATTGTTTAATTCTTAGACAAAATTCATGAAGTAAGGGGAGGTGGGAAGATTTTATTATTTAAAAAACAAAACGTATGGTCGTGATCCTTGGGCCTTGGGTTCATTTTGTTTCTAAGGGATAAATGACTTGGGGTGCAAATATTAGTAAATGGCACCAGATGTCTAGTGACCAAAATGCTGACTAATGTAGGTGGGAGAAAAATGGCAGGCAGGAATTAGGCTATAATAAAAGTGCATTCTATCATTTCTTTGGTGCAAACTTGTCATGTCAAGGTTCAACATTATATGGGGTACCCACCTAAGATCAAAATTGCTGTGCGCATTGTATGGAAATACAATCTCACTGAAAACGACTTTTTGGAGTAAACATATACCATTAATTAAATGTGAGAGTCATACTCTTGCTAAAAGTATGGCGATGTGATTCTACTTATCTCATAGGATCATAAGATCATAGGAAGTTACTAGGCTACTGACCCTGAGGCCCTTATAAGCCTAGCCAAGAGTTTAGCCCATACATAGACAAATCAGTACCCCATGCCCCTGTCCAACAGGGACATGGGTGAAATTTCAGGGCTGTATTTTCTATTTCCCATCCAGTTATCCAGATTGTGTTTAAAAAGGGGTAAAGAGGTACTCTGCTTGATGTGGAGAGGGAGTTTATTCCAGAGATGGGGGAGTCTCTGGGACACAAATCTGTCCTACCAGCAAGTCCTATTAATGTCATAGAACAGGTTGAGGCTACTTGTGTGGGTTACTCGAGTAGAGCTTGACTTGTGGATATGCAGCAGTCCCATCAAGGTGGAGTCCGAGATTGCCTTATATGCCAGACAGAGGTCACCTCTGAGGAGTCTGTATCAAACAGAGTAGAGGGATAGGGCTTTTAGCCTATCTGTGTATGGTAGATTTTTGAGGCCCTGTATTTTCCTGATGAGGAACCTCTGTGGTCTCTCCAGCTGCTGCATGTGCTTTGCGAGGTACATGCTGAATTGGGCATTGTACTCAATAATGGGCCTTATAAGGGAAGAATACAGGGATGTTATAACCTCCTTGTCCCTGGATGAGATACCCTTACTTATGAGGTGGGCCATGTAGAAAGCTTTCCGTACAATGGAAGCAACATGGTGGTCAAAAGTCAGGCTGCTATCAATCTGGGTGCCCAAATCCTTCACAACTGACTGCGTGTTTAGAATGTTGTTATTAATTTTCCCTATGATTCAGTGGCTACAGATCTGATTAGAATTAAAAGGGGTACAGGGAGTTTTCAATAGGATGTCAGGTGTGAAAAGCAATGTCTCCCTAAGTAAAAAAAAAAATTCTGTTTAAATGAAATTTCATAGAAATATCCTTTCAGACATTTTGTTTCATAGTTTTGGGCTTTGCTGGGTTGGTCTTTATGAGACCACCCTGTCTTCATTTTAAACTATCAGAATAGGTGGTCAGGCTGCAGTGGTGCAGCGGTTAGCATCGTCGTCTCACAGCAAGAGGTTCTCCCATTCAGTTCTTGGTTGGAGTGCCTTCTGTGTGAAGTCTGCATGCCTCCCTGTGGTTGAGTGACATCTAAAGACATGCAGGTAGATGAATGAATGGGTGTGCCTTCCTCGAAGGTTTGGTGTTGGGCTGGCAACTTGGCACCATAAAAATCTACTGCCAATCATTAGCAGACTGGAGTTCCGCTGTGGCGACCCCTAACCGGGAAAAGCCGAAAGACAAGAGAGTAGGTGTAGGACCATGGAATTAGATGACACAGCTGTCATGTGTTGGGTCACATGTGAATACTAGACTATCAGTTTGCAGACTATTAGAAGCCTAGCTAATAACCAGAGGCTAGAATCAAACAGTACTTTGTGGTAAAGACCTTAACCAGTATGCCAAACCTTCTCTCCCCAAAACTAGTCTATTACACAGTTAATAATCAGATAGTGACCAAAGGAGAGAATCAAATCTTGTGCTTCTGAGGTAAACATCTTAACCATTATGCCAACCCAAACTCTAAATTAGAGTACATGTTTAAAATTCATAAGCATGTACTTATCTGCTGTCCTTGTAGGCTATTTTCCCCATCAAAGGTGAGAATCAAACCCTATACCTTGTGTCTGGGCAGTAAACACCTTACCCGTTATGCCAACTTGGTGCTGCTTTAAAAAAGTACTTAGAAGTTTCAAGCTCTATGACTCAAAATTGTGAGGATTTAATATAATCAATAAGAGTTGGTGGGGATGTTCTCTGATGCGCTATCATATTTAGTCTCTGTCGTGATCAGCAGGACCGTATTTAACAAAGAAGGACGACTTATTACTCAGAACACTCTCTCTCACAGTAATCAAGATCTGCCCAGTATATCCTCTGCCATGTCTGCAAGTTATTAAAGACCCAGGGATTTTGGACACTTTTTATCTAAGAGCTGCATTTAAGTGCTGCTTTAAGGCATGCGTTTAAGGAATTTCATTCACATAAAAAATTACCAGTGTAAACTAACAACTGGAATAGTTCCATTTCCATTTCATGCATTTTTTCCTACTTTTTAATACTAAGTAAATCCCTTTGAATTCTGTTTGTTTCATTAAGATTTTCCTTTTGAATCATCTGACTTTAGCTAATCCCTTACTTACAGCCATAATCTACTATACTGACATCACTGTCTATTTCCATAAAAGTAACAGTTATTCTCTAGTGGCCAAATTATGACTTTATTTAAGATGGGCTTATGGGGCAGATGAGTTTAAAAGGAACAAATCACTTAAAAAATAATTAAAAAAAAGGTGCAAATGACTTTAGCAACAAATAGCTGAGGAAGAAGATGCATTTCTTAACATGCATTGCAATCACAACTAATTATAATAATTGTTGGCAAAGCTTCATAGAAGGTATGTGTAGCCCTTTAAACAGCACACATAAAATGGCTTAGAATACCACAGAGCTTCTCCTATGACTGTTAATGAATAGATGAGGTAGTGATATCATTTGAGTGCTGCTACTGTTGTGTGACTAACCTCAATGTATCTCTCTCTCTCTCTCTCTCTCTCTCTCTCTCTCTCTCAGTTCCATTTGTGCCATTTGGCACATCAAGCAACAAGTGCCCTTCCAGGCAGTCATTGTTTCTGCAGTGGTTATGGTTTTACGGGGTCAGAATGCTAGCCCGGCACCCAACCTTTCTTGGTGAGTGTACCACATACTCACACTCACACCTAGGGCCAATTTAGAGTGTCCAAACTACCTACTGCATGTTTTTGGAATGTGGAAGGAAATCAGAGCACCCTGAGGAAACCCATGCGAAAACAGGGAGAACATGCAGACTCCACACAGAGGGCAACCCAGCCGAGAATCGAACCAGAGAACCTCTTGCTGTGAGGCAACAACACTAACTGCTGTACGGCTGTGCCATCCATCTTCATTGTATAACTGCAGCATTTAATTAAGCACAGAAGGAGAAAAAAAAATAGACAGTTTTCCAATAGCTGATTTTATAACAAGATGCTGATATTTCATGAAATGAAAAGAAGTGAAGCTTTGTGTTGACTTTTGCAAATATTCTACAACTTTAGTATAAATTCATCCAAAATTAAAAGTTTACTTGCAAGTCAGCTCTGTGCAGCCCCATAGTCTATGTAGGGATGCAGTATCAAGGCTGCAAGGCACAACTCTATCAGAATAACCATGTGACTTAGTCTACAAGCTCTCATTGTACATTTCAGAAGTGTACCCGAGCTAAAGATGGGGCCTATAGATTTCAACAAGATTTATTTATGTATTTATTTATTTAATTTGTTAACCAGGGTAGAGCACTGATACAAATGGATTAATTTAATTCTCAGCCCAGACAATTATAAATGACAGTAGACAAGCACGTTAACAAGAAGTAGTATGAATACAAACAAAATGTTAAGTGAAGATAGCAATTCATCGATAAAGGTAATAATAATAAAGTACACAGTATAAGGGACAATAGGAAGGGATGCTTAGTGAGGAACAAAGACGGGTGTGAAATATTGAATGAGTAGAGCACAGAGTGTTAAAGATAGCAAAGGTAAGGTAAGGGCGCACAGAAGTTAACTATATACAATATATACAATGTGGAAGAGATATCAGATATGTCAGTGTAGGGAAATGATGTGGGGAAGACAAAGGTACCTGACTGGTGAAAGGGAGAGTGGAGGATTAGGTGATGTGTCCAGGGGAAAGGATTTGCAGAATGACTTGGACTTGAGATGATCTTTAAGCTGAGCATGGAATGAGGGGTAAGAGATGAGGTCTATAAGATTAACAGAGTTTGGGACCTAGGATGGAGAAGACATGGTTAGTGCAATGAAGTCTGGTTCTGGGGTATTATATAAGTGGACCAGAGTGGTTAAGACTCAGATTGTAACAAGAAATGAGGTCATCTGAATAGGCTGGAGGCAAGGGAAGGACAGAAGTGGTCTTTGAGGAGCTTGTAGAGTTAGGATCCAAGAAGCAGGTTGGTACATTGTTGAGCAGGTAGCTAACTGGCTTTATTAAGCATGATACAATGGTGCTCATTTTCTAGGGGTAAGGGTAATGAAATAGCAGGTAGAATTGCTTATAATATGGATGGTGAAAGAGTTTTTCTTGGATGCTGCTGCAACCAGTGGAAGTCAATGTTCAAGCTGTGCTAGTAGAATACCTTTGCCTATGGCATTCCTGGTTGGTCTGAAGGAAAAGGGGGAGATTTTATAGGACCAAAATAGGAGTGAATTTATTTTCTTCTATATGTGTTCTAGCTGAAGGTGAAAGTTCAGTGCAGGATCAAGGCACATACCAAGGAATTTGAAGGAGACGATTGCCAGTGGGGTTGTCACGATGACTATGGATAACGAGTGATTGAGAGTTATTCTGATATGTAGGGGAGGTTCTGAACAGCATTGTTTTAGTTTTGGAAATGTTCAGTATTAGCTTTTTGTTACTAAGCCATTTGATAAAAGAAAGGAAGTCAGCTTGTAGTTGCTGCATGGCAGAGGAGGTCAGATTTCCGATCAGTTTAAGAAGCAGCTATCCACCCTTCCAGAAAAGTAGAGTTATTATAAAAGCCAGTGGCAGAGCTTATATGTTTGTTAGCATAGTTTCAGACTCTTGATGGCCAGACTCATCTGCTAGTCAGGTCTGTCCCAGCAAAACCTATAGCATCAATTCCTAGCTATTATCAGCTGGCCAGGCCTTTGCCAGCAGAACTGATAGCATCACACATCACTTCCTGACTGTGATCAGCTGGGAAAGTCTGTGCCAGTAGAAATAACAGTAACACATTCTGGCTATACTGGCATATTGTAAGAATAACATACCTAAAGTCTACACCACAACAGTCTGCTCTGAAAATAATTTATTATTTTCGTTGTTTACCAAGATATGCCAAATGAGACAATAAATTCCCTTTAATGGTTGTCAGGGGAGAACAACTCTACTGATAATATTTAAGAAAGACAAAAATTATAGGTGTTGTATGAAGAAACAGTGATTTACATGGTGAAGAAAATATTTTCAGAGAGATCAGGATAATGATACAATGTTTCAGATGAGTAATACTGATTCAAAAAATAGTAAAACCAAATAAAATTATACAATATTTCAAATATATATGTTTAATATTAACAAATGTGATTGTTTTTACCTGTGTGATACAGTCAGCTAGGAGGGGGGTTTACTGCGGTAGAATTACTACAGAGTAAGAGAGATATTACATAAACTGTACATTTCTTCAAATCACTGTAAAAAAGAGTTTATGTACTAAAAACAAAGTAGAAAAGTATTGATTGTGAGAGTTAAATAAAAACAACAGACAACATATTGCAATGGTGATGTCATTAGTATAGGAAGTGTAATATGTGACAGACATATTTGTAAACTACTGGGATTTATACTTCATTGCTATATGCAAGGACATTGTTTGTTGTTTGTTAAGTAATCCTTTAGCAAATGTATAACTGCTCTCATGTTTGCCAGACCTGCCACAGACCTGATGTCAGGCTGTGTGACTGGTGCCCTTATCACTAGCACTACTCCGGTGACTTTACTGTACCAGGTACAAAAACTTCAAGGTGAGCAATAATTCTACCCTTCTTTCTTCTTCTTCTTTCGGCTTTCCCCGGTTAGGGGTCACCACAGCAGATCACCTGTCTGCTCATGATTGGCAGTGGAGTTTGAGCTCTTTGTTAACTCTTATAAGGTTGATTATAACAAGATGAGTTTTGTTCTGTTGTTTAAGACCTATGCATTTTTCCTTTTATTGTTGAGTTTGTTTATAGTTAAGTTCCACCAAAAAAGTTTGTTTCTGTATTTCTGGTGAATAGGAACGTAAGCCTGTATGCAAGACTTGAAGTGGAAGTATAAACTTTAGATATATGTGGTGACATTTGATATAGGGTCATTGAGAGATGACAGACTGTTGAATAATCTGAAGTCATCATCATGTGCAAGGAGATTGGCCTTGTAGATGTCTCTAAAGATGGTTGTGTTGATTGATGACCTGTACTGGGGATCATATGGAAAAAAAGACCAGTGAGAGTTTGACAGTGGGTGAGTAGCAGGCAGAGGTTGTGCTTATGAGGACTGAGTACGATCAAGTAAGTTGGCACCCCTAGTGGGAGAGGGTACTATTTGACTGAGGGAGTTTATAGTGATAAAAGACAAGGAAAAATTGAACACATGGATTTGTAGAGGTGTCAAAATGCAGTTTGTGGAGAGGTTATTAAAGTACTATAGAAAAACGGTATTAGGGTTAATGGAGAGGGAGGCTAGTTTATTAATATATGTTTTGTGATTTGTAGATGTCATTGAAGGAGTTCTGCAATTAGCCAGAATGTGATATTAGATCTTATTTACTGATATTATGCTAGGATGGAATTTGAGGTTATTGTCCTGTTAGTCTTGAGGTGATGGTGTTTTGGATAAAGACAAGCATGCCGTCACCAGCTTTACAGATATTTATACTTGCTGCCCAAGCAATTGATAGGCAGAGAAGGCAGGTAAAGAGTGAGTGCTGTCACTGTTCTAGACCCAGTTGTCAGTGATGTCAAATATCCATGTTTTCTAGAGTTATAAAGACCTTGAAGGATGGCATGTTTATATTTAGACTCCTTGTACTGAGAAACACTAAATTGATATTTGACAAATCTAAATTTGGATTTAATAGGCTGGTAGCCAGAATAGACTGACATTGCCCAAAAAGGCACTGTGAGGGTAGAGATAGTCTTAGCTAATATACAATCACCTTGATGAGATGGGTCCAGACCACCCTTGGTGAAACATTAGGGACTATCTTCCATCTCCCTCCAAGCTGATTTACATCGACTCCCTTTATACTTAAATCAATAACTAAGGCAATTATTAAAGTCAATCTTTTACTTACATTGTGGCATCATTCTCAGTTTACTTCTATACTATACATTGAGTGGACACATGAAATTGTCATAACTGCCTAAGCTAGTGGGACATTACTATAATTGAGGTAAAGACAGAGCCTGTTCCAAAAACAGGGAATGTACTGAGTTAAGTATCATCACTTCAACAGGTGTTACTAATGAGATGATAGAGGTAAATGTTTTTGGTACAGGTATTTATAATACTTCAAGTTTTGTTGAGGGTTAGAAGATCAAAAAGGACAGGATCTTTCATAGCATAAAAAGCCAGGTAGAGGCAGGTAGAGGTCAATATGCAAGAGCTTCTTCAAAAGAGAGTATCATTAGAGGGCTTTTAATTTGTCTGGGTAGCTTAGGGTTCTTAGTCCTTTGATTTTCTTTGGTAGGAATATATATGTCCCTTCATGTTGTAGTAGATGTTTAGAGAGTTACATGCTGAATGGAACACTGTATTCAATATGTCTAATAAGGACCATATATAGTGGAAGTATGATTTATTTGTATCTAGAGGAGATGCCCCTAGAAACTGAAGGTAGTCTGTAGAATTGCTCATTAACTACAACCAAGACTTGGTGATCAAAATTTGACTTGTCAACAGACATACCCAGATCTCTAATGACTGTGATAATTTTGAGGGAAGTAGCTTTGCTATGGAATGGCCTAAGGATGCTCAGTTTCCTGAAAATAAGAACACTACATTTTGGCAACAAGACAGAGTATATACTTATTACACAGGGCACTACTCTGATTCCCAAAAGCACCCTGTTTACAGTCATCCACATTTTGGTCAAACATAGTCCATGATTTCTGCTTTCACATCCATGAAGCAGATGTCAAAGAGAAGGGGGCCCACAACAGAGTGCTGTGGGATACCACTTATGACTTTTTTGTTTAGAAGAGGTTCTGTTATTATGTTATTATTATTTTATTTACATTTGTTTACCAGGTTAGTACACTGATCTCAACAGACAATTTGCATCACAGTCCAGGTGAATAGGATTGCATAAGAAATGAACAAAACATATTTATAGTTACATGGATATGCTTCAAAACACACACACACACACACACACACACACACACACACACACACACACACACACACACACATATATATATATATATTTACATATGCAAAAATATACTACAACATTTAGTTCACAAAGCAGTTTACAATGTCAAAACATGGAAGGCAGGTGAGGATTGGGCTCCACTGGTTTTGGATGGAAAGAAAACGACTTTACCCAAACTTATTTTAGAATGAGGATCTATAAGAAGGCAGTAGTAAGGGGAGGGTTGGTAGGTAAAGTTAAGGATGCTGGCAATGGCTTCAGCATCCAAGTAGGTGATACCACATTTGGTATCAGATCAGAGTAGTATTGTGAGCAGCACATATTTAATAAATATCTTGAAAACTCCTTTGGTGGAAGAGATGATTTTCAGATAAGTTTTGTGTTTAAGGGTTTTTCTCATCAGCTTTAAGTCCTGTTTACACTGCGTAACTGGAGGCATTATAAACAGCTGACAATCTCTTCCTTTTATTATAAAGTTTGTTGAGGTGAGAACTCCCACTTGCATGTTTGCTTTTAAACTTGCCTTGCACTTGAGTCAGATAGGTCGGACTACCATAATGTTGTTATCTAGAATTGAGATGAATTTGGAGAACTATATGCAATCATTGTATCATCTTTAGGGATGACTGGGGAGTTATCCCTGCTATGATTATTGACATAGACAGCCAATGGAGCATAGTTGGATTTAGGTTAGTCCTTAAACACAGTCTGATTATTATTACTTATAATGTGGGCCTCAAAGGAGAAATGGCAGTCTATGGGTTGGACTTTAACAGCAGCCCGAATCACAAAGGTGAATACAGGTTGAGGATACATTAGTAAGGAATATATAGAAACTTATACCGCTAGTGGAGGAGGAGACTGTCTGGTCAAGGGAATTGACATTAACAAATTGAAGGAATCTTTATGTATATTGGCTGCTAGTGGTATATGTTTGCCAGTTTATTGAAGTGTGATTTGATAGCTTCTTTTTCATTCTGACTTAAGTACATTTTGTGTTAGGGAGGGAACATAGAAGGAGCTCAGTAATCTGTAATTATGTGATCGTTAGAACCCCAGTAAGCTCAAGGTCGGTATTGTATAGGATTTGGCATGACATGAAGGGGAGATGAACAAATGCCAACGTGTTTCCAGTGTTCCCAATGGATATGCATGCATGACAAGCACCGAACCCTGGTAAGAAAGGAATACCATCAATATAGTGGAATGAAGTTTCAGAAACTACACAAATATGAATATTCTCAAAAGTTAGGAAAGCCATGAATTCTGGCACCATGTTTCAATCTTCTAGCATTAGGCAGTGCATTCTTGATAGTGTCCTATCCAAATACAACAATGCAACATTCAGTTTACAACTTTTAATACATTTTCTACTTGGCTCAGAAGGATGACTTTGGAAAAGATAACTTGGAAAGATAACTTGCTTACAATTTTATCAAGTTTTCAGAGACCTTGTGCTAATAGTGGGTGCAGAGAGGTTTCACAATAACTTCTGTGCGAGTATTTACCAAATAACATAAAGTTGGTTTATACTCATGAAGAGATAGCTACTATTATTTAAACTGTGTCAAAGAGACCTGAACTTGAACAGGTAGTGTGAATTAAGGATGGATGGATCATTTGTACTCCATCTGAGACTAGTATGATCTCTATTTTGCATGTGAAAGACTTATCCAGTATTTATACAAAGTCTACTGGCAAATAAAGAGAATGATATTGGTCCCAGTATTGTATTAAACCTCAAAAAAAAACATATACCAGCTGGACAACCACAACTGAAGACATGGCTTTAATAAAAATGATGATAAAAATAGCAGCAAACAAATTCCATGTAAAAGTTAGGTAAAAAAGGACAAGCGCTTTCTCATACAGCTTCTTGAGATCCTATCAGAAACTAAAAAACCATGAACATTTTTAAACTAACACTTGACCTATCAAAAACAAGAGAAAATTGTGCCAAAAAAACAATGACATCATTTCCTCATACAATCAATGCAACTTCCTATGTGCCTTAAGCCTCCGCCCACTCAAAATGGGTTTGATATTAACCTGACTATTCAACCCTGGAAGCTTATAAGCTTGCATCCTAAGAATCCATTTTAGCTCCTTCTGCTCCAAATAGTTGTTTAAGTCACCACCTCTCACATTTTTAAAAACATGTTGTAACACCCTAAAAGAAAAATCATGTCAGGGGCATTCAGATTGATGTTTGGCAAGGGCATTGTTTATATAACCCTTCCTCATATCTGACAAATGTTTGTATACCCTGCCCCTCAATCGTTGGATGGTTTTACCCACATAGAAGCAGGGGCATACATCACATGTTGCTAAGTACACTATAAAGTGGGTAGTGCAGTCTGCATAGAATCTGGGAATAAATTCAAACGTTAAAGTGGGATGTTTATATATTTGTTGTTTAGTCAAAACCCTACACACACTACAAGACCTACAGGGATAAGTCCCAGTGCATTGACTTGACTGTCCAGGGCATTTAATATCATTGCACAACAACTGTTTAAGATTGTTGTTGCTTCGAAAGATGAAATATGGTGCAGCCCCTACTAAGCCAGTCATTGCAGTGTCCAATGTTAAGATAGCCCAATGTTTCTGTATGATACTTTTTATAACATTGTAATTGCTGGTAAAATTAGTTATAAATGAAATATTATGTTTTGTCTTTCTTCTATTGGACATGTTATCATCCCTAACTCTCAAAATCGGTGCATTGACTATCAAGGCCCTATCCTGAGTAGTACTAGGTGTGGTAACAGGTGTGTATTAAACCTCACAGAACTGTTGTCTTTACTTGGTAATAGTGTGAGCTGTTTTTCTGCTACACTGCTGAATCTATGATCAGACGAGTCACAATGTTATGTATGGCTGGTTAATCTTAAAAAAGATATGACAGAATTAACACCCAAAGAAACTTTTTCCAATGTGTGGAACTTAACATACAGTCTGGGTTCTGCAGATCTGGAAACAGCCACATCTATTTATTGTTTCCTGTCTCCTTTCCTTGTTTAACTTCAGACACATATTAGTGGTGCTGGACTCACTGGTTACACTATATAGCAATGTTCTGAAGATGCCAAGTATCTAAACAGTAAACAGGAGAACCACATTGGAGCGAAACACAATTTGTTCTCTCATAAACAAATGACTCAATAAGATAGAAAACTACTCAGCAAGATAAAAAGATAAAAACAAACACACTGCTTTAATATGGTTAGCGCTTTCACCACTATCTAAGTGACTTCTTCAGACCATAGACACATAACAATGAAATAGATTACATAAATACTCACTGTTTAAAAACATGCCCACAGGTGCTCGTAATCATCCCTACACTCCCATCTTCAAATTCAAACACTTTCAGATAGCGTAATGACGTCTCTACGTAAACCACGACACATCTTAAAGCAGCACAGCACCTTTTCTTTTAAATACAGCCCTCATATTTGCACTAACTATACATTGATTATATAACTACAACAATTCATCACTAAAGATATAGTAATTCATCAACTTAAAAAATAGGTCTAACCCCATGAGACTGTTCAATATATTAAGCCTCTCCTGGCTCTCCACCAACATTAGCAATGAAATAATAATCCTGGAAGACATGAATATCAATTGGTCCTCTATTCAGTCTCCCACAAACCCACTTAACATCAACCTTTATAACTTCTCACAGCTAATTAACTCCACAACCCGCCCCTCAAAAAACCTCTCCAGTGGTAGCATTTTAGACTGGATTTTAGTCTCTCACCCTCATTATTTCTCTGATAGTGGTATACTTCCAGACCCTCTTAGTGACCACCTACCCACATTCACATATCGACTGCCTTCACCTCTACACCAAACACATAATTATATTACTACTCGCAACCAGAAAAACTTCAACCCTATAACCTTTACTGACTCCCTAAAAACAATAAATTGGAACATTCTAAAAACTTTACCTCTAGATAATGCTGTTGCCCACTTCAACTCAACCTTCTTAAACCTTCTAGACTACCATGCTCCTTTACAGACTAAGAGAATAAAAATCAAAACTGCCCTTTGGCTAACCAAAAATACACTAACAACCATGAGACATAGAGATAAACTCTGGGCACTTTACCAGAAAAAATAGGTCTCCCCTCATACAAAACGAATACAAAAACTTAGAAATAAAGTAAAAAAGCTTATTATCACTGACTGACAAAATTACTTCTCCATACTCCAAAACAGCAATAAAACAAACCCTCAGAAATTCTGGAAAGGAATCTCTACCCTCATCAATCCTGGCAAAATAGACAACCCTAGTCCAGACCCCAATGCTGCTGACATAGATATGGCCACACAATTTAACTTTTTTTTCATTAACTCTATTTCTAAACTAACCGCAACATTTTCTAACAACACCACTCCCTCCACTTCATCCTCACCTTCCTCTAACTACTCCTACTACTACACACTCTTCCTCTCCATTATCTCCATCCTCTAATGCCCTCTCTTCCCCTTCCTCTCCTTTCTCATTTAAACCTATACCCACATCCACCATAAAAAAAACTCCTTCAGAAACTGAAGCCATGCTCTAATGCCCCAGATAACATCCCTTCATACTTTCTTAGCATAGCTGCAGAAGCCATTGCCTACCCCATTAGTATTCTAATCAACCGCTCTATCCAGGAAAGCATAGTACCCCAAATATGGAAAAAGGCTTTTATCATACCCTTACATAAAGGTAGTAATAATAACAATACTACTAATTTCCGTCCCATCGCTATCCTATCTCCCATCTCGAAACTCCTAGAAAAGTGTATCCAACTACAACTCCTACCATATCTCTTAGACAATCACCTACTAACTCCAACACAGCATGGTTTTAGACCTGGTCATAGTACTATGACAGCCCTCCTCTCCTTCCTGGAAACTGTAAATAAAGCCCGGGACTCCGGTCATATTGTCTCTACACTCCTACTTGACCTCTCTAAGGCCTTTGACACTATCTCTCACAAACTTCTTCTAACTAAACTCTCTCAGCTCAACCTATCTTCTTCCTCTTTGAACTGGTTCTCCAGTTACTTATCTAATAGATATCAATCAGTAAAATGGAAAAAGGCCACCTCCTCCTTCCTTAATACCCCAACTGGAGTTCCACAAGGTTCCATATTAGGTCCTCTCCTCTTCAATATATTCATAAACGACTTCCGTAATTCTATCCCTTCCACAAATATCATCCAATACACAGATGATTCAACTATTTTCTGTTCTGCCACATCCATCCCCATGCTGCAAAAGCTTACACAAGATGCATTTTCAATCACTGAACAATGGATGGAAAAAAAATCACCTAGCACTAAATGCCTCTAAAACCAAATTAATGTTTTTTACTCCCTCTAAAGTCACCTCTATCAATACAAACACATTTTTTATCACTAGTCATAACAACACATCTCTGGAATTGGTGTCTGAGACTAAATTACTTGGGGTCAAAATTGACAGTAATCTTAAATTCAACTCCCACCTTCAACTAAATATCAAAAAAACTCACCAAAAACTAGGCATGCTCTACCGACAAAATCGTTACCTCACACCCTCCACTAAAATCACTCTCTCTACCTCTTTTCTTATCCCCTCCCTTCTCTGTGGAGCCCCACTCTTACATAACCTACAATCTTCCCTTAAAACACAACTTTCCTCATGTTACAACAAAATCGCCAGATTCGCTACTAGCCACAAGTCATCTAGCCACCACTGTTTTTCTCTCCACAAACTAAAATGGCTAGAACTATCCAATCATCTCACCTATACCTAACTGACTCTTGCACATAAGCTCATTTTCAACCCCTTACTGTGCCCATCCCTTTCCTCTGCCTTTAAAATGCATCTACCCAACAGAGTACTAAGATCTAACAACCAGAACCTAATAGAACTTCACAAACCAACTCGTCCCTCAGGGAAAAATCTCCTATCCTATGGTCTAGCACGTCTCTGGAACTCTCTACCACCATCCATTCATACCATCTCTAACCAGTTTATATTCAAAAAATCTCTTCACTCTCATCTACTATCCCAGTGGGAATGCTCCTGTTCTCATCCATTATAATATACACTGGCAATCACTTTTTACCCTCACTTTTTTCCCTCCTTTCTGGTAACTTCCTTTTACTGCCTCTCCTAACTCTTACATTCTCTGCTCATACTAACTAAACTATTTACAAAAAATATATTATTATATGTCATATATTCAAGCTTCCTAAGAGTTAATGTCTCTCAGTATTTATATTGAAATGTTTTCTTTTCTAGTATGTGTCTTCTGTAACATTCATCACCAGTCTGTACTACTTGTAACATTATGCTCTAAGCTGTATCACTTGTAAATAATGTAATCTAACCTAAAACCTAGTGTAACCTTGCTTCTGGAGCTATACTACTTGTAATGTCATGCTCTAAGCTACATCATTGTAAGTATTGTAATCTAATGTAAAACCTATTGTACTTTGTTATTGGGGCTTTTCTCCCCTGGACTCCATTGAAAATGGGTTCATCTTGGCCCAATGGACTATTCTGGTAAAACAACTGCAAATAAATAAAAAAATAAGTAAATAAATAATATGCATGTTCAACTTGTTCGATGTCTAAAAGCAGATCATCACAAACTGCAATATTTCAACAGACATATGTGTCAGCTGTTCACCACTTCTATGTAGTATAATCATTTGCAATAGATGAGACATTTGCACAAATAAAATAATCCATCACTCTGGGACAATAATAGAATATTTGCACACATATAAGATCTTGGCACAATAAAATATTCAACCATTTTAAGGCAGCAGATCCTTGTGTTGCCTCATTGCTTGATGCACAAATTCAGCATGACAACAAATACTGCATTCACTTCGATATAATGTCTGACATTGGTCTACAAAGCATGACCATAAATTGCAACTTGCTAAAATGTATATGTAACAACCTCACTATACAATAGCATATCCCAGAATTAATAAAGCTCTGACATAATAATATGCATCCCTTTGCTAGGGAATAGATGGTGAAGGCACTAACCATATTAAAGCGGTTTGTTCATTTTATCTTTTTATCTAGCTGAGTCATTTTCTATCTTGTTGAGTCATTTGTTTATGAGAGAACGAATTGTGCTTCATTCCACTGTGGTTCTCCTGCTTACTGTTTGAATATTTGGTTTTGTGCTACACAGTGGTCCATTTATCCGATGGGCAATTTGCGTTGTTTTTAATGTTCTGTAGATGATTTACATACCTTATTTTAGTGGTGCTGGATGCATGTTGGTTATAGCATATGGCATTGTTCTGTAACAAATTTACCTATATACATTAGTTGTGCTGGACTCACACTTGTTGCACTATATGGTGTTGTTATGTAAGAGTTTTACCTACCTTGCATTAGTTGTGCTGGACTTACAATTGTTTGCACTATGTGGAATTGTTCTGTAAATGATTTACCTACCCAGCATTAGTTGTGCTAGACTCACATTGGTTACACTATGTGGTGTTGTTCTGTAGGTATTTTACCTACCTTACATTAGTGGTGCTGGACCCACACTGGTTACACTATGTGGTGTTTTTCTGTAGGTGTTTTACCTACCTTACATTACAGGTGCTGGGCTCACACTGGTTACACCATGCAGTGTTGTTCTGTAGGTGTTTTACCTACCATACATTAGTGGTGCTGGACTCACACTGCTTATACTGTGGTGTTGTTCTGTAAGTGTTTTACCTACCTAACATTAGTTGTGCTGGACTCATACTAGCTACACTATATGGTGTTGTTCTGTATGTGTTTTACCTACCTTACATTAGTGGTGCTGGTGCTGGACCCACACTGGTTACACTATGTGGTGTTGTTCTGTAGGTGTTTTACCTACCTTACATTAGTGGTGCTGGACTCACACTGGTTACACTATATGGTGCTGTTCTGTTGGTGTTTTTCCTACCTTACATTAGTGGTGCTGGACTCACACTGGTTCAACTATGTGGTGTTGTTCTGTAGGTGTTTTCCCTATCTTACATTAGTGGTGGTGGACTCACACTGGTTACACTATATGGTGTTGTTCGGTAGGTGTTTTACCTGCCTTACGTTAGTGGTGCTTGACTCACACTGGTTACACTATGTGGTATTGTTCTGTAGGTCTTTTACCAACCTTACATTAGTGGTGCTTGACTCACATTGGTTACACTATGTGATGTTTTTCTGTAGGTGTTTTACCTACCTTACATTAGTTGTGATGGACTCCCACTGGTTACACTATATGATGTTGTTCTGTATGTGTTTTACCTACCTTACATTAGCGGTGATGGATTCATACTGTTTACACTATGTGTTATTCTGTAGGTGTTTTACCTACCTTACATTAGTGGTGCTGGACTCACACTGGTTATGCTATGTGGTGTTGTTCTGTAGGTGTTCTTACAACCTTACATTAGTTGTGCTGGACTCACACTGGTTACTCTATGTGGTGTTGTTCTGTAGGTGTTTTACTAACCTTACATTAGTTGTGCTGGACTTACACTGGTTACACTAAATGGTGTTGTTCTGTAGGTGTTTTAACTACCTTACACTAGTGGTGCTGGACCCACACTTGTTAAACTATGTGGTGCTGTTCTTATGTTGTTTACCTACCTTACATTAGTGGTGCTGGACTCACACTGGTTACACTATGTGGTGCTGTTCTGTAGGTGTTTTACCTACCTTACATTAGTGGTTCATGGCTAACACTGGTTACACTATGTGGGGTTGTTCTGTAGGTGTTTTACCAACCTTATATTAGTGCTGCTGGACTCACACTGGTTACACTATGTGGTGTTGCTCTGTAGGTATTTTATCTACCTTACATTAGTGGTGGTGGACTCACACTGGTTTTACTATATGGTGTAGTTCTGTAGATGTTTAACCTACCTTACATTAGTAGTGCTTGACTCACACTGGTTACACTATGTGGTGTTGTTTTGTAGGTGTTTTACCAACCTTACATTAGTGGTGCTTGACTCACATTGGTTACACTATGTGGTGTTGTTCTGTGGGTGTTTTACCTACCTTACATTAGTTGTGATGGACTCCCACTGATTACACTATATGGTGTTGTTCTGTATGTGTTTTACCTACCTTGTATTAGTGGTGCTGGACTCACACTGGTTACACTATGTGTTATTCTGTAGGTGTTTTACCTACCTTACATTAGTGGTGCTGGACTCACAATGGTTACGCTATGTGGTGTTGTTCTGTAGGTGTTCTACCAACCTTACATTAGCGGGGCTGGACTCACACTGGTTACACTATATCATGTTGTTCTGTAGGTGTTTTACCTACCTTACATTAGTGGTGCTGGACGCACACTGGTTACGCTATGTGGTGTTGTCCTGTAGGTGTTTTACCTACCTTACATTAGTGGTGCTGGACTCACACTGGCTACACTATATGGTGTTGTTCTGTAGGTGTTTTACCTACTTAACAGTTGTGCTGGACTCATACTGGTTACACTATATGGTGTTGTTCTGTATGTGTTTTACCTACCTTACATTAGTGGTGTTGGTGCTGGACCCACACTGGTTACACTATGTGGTGTTGTTCTGTAGGTGTTTTACCTACCTTACATTAGTGGTGCTGGACTCACACTGCTTACAGTATATGGTGTTGTTCTGTAGGTGTTTTTCCTTTCTTACATTAGTTGTGCTGGACTTACACTGGTTACACTATATGGTTTTGTTCTATAGGTGTTTTACCTACCTTACATTAGTTGTGATGGATTCACACTGGTTACACTATATGGTGTTGTTCTGTCATTGTTTTACCTACCTTACATTAGTGGTGCTGGACCTACACTGGTTACACTATGTTGTGCTGTTGTGCTTGTCTTTTACCTACCTTACATTAGTGGTGCTGGACTCACACTGGTTACACTATGAGATGTTGTTCTGTAGGTGTTTTAACTACCTTACATTAGTGGTGCTAGGACCCACACTTGTTACACTATGCAGTGTTGTTCTATAGGTGTTTTGACTACCTTATATTAGTTGTGCTGGACTCACACTGGTTACATTATAAGAAGTTGTTCTGTAGGTGTTTTACCTACCGTACATTAGTTGTGATGGACTCACACTGGTTACCTTATATGGTGTTGTTCTGTATGTATTTTACCTACCTTACATTAGTGTTGCTGGACTCACTCTGGTTACACTATATGGTGTTGTTCTGTAGGTGTTTTTCCTACCTTACATTAGTGGTGCTGGACTCAAACTGGTTACACTGTATGGTGTTTTTCTGTAGGTGTTTTACCTACCTTACATTACAAGTGCTGGGCTCACACTGGTTACACTATAAAGTATTGTTCTGTAGGTGTATTACCTACCTTACATTAGTGGTGATGGACTTACACTGGATATACTATGTAGTGTTGTTCTTTTGGTGTTTTACCTATGTTACATTAGTTGTGCTGGACTCACACTGGTTACACTATATGGTGTTGTTCTGTATGTGTTTTACCTACCTTATATTAGTGGTGCTGGATTCACACTGTTTACACTATGTGTTATTCTGTAGATGTTTTATCTACCTTACATTAGTGGTGCTGGACTCACACTGGTTACGCTATGTGGTGTTGTTCAGTAGGTGTTCTTCCAACCTTATATTAGTGGTGCTGGACTCACACTGTTTACACTATATGGTGTTGTTCTGTAGGTGTTTTACCTACCTTACATTAGTGGTGCTGGACTCACACTGGTTACGCTATGTGGTGTTGTTCTGTAGGTGTTTTACTAACCTTACATTAGTGGTGCTGGACTCACACTGGTTACACTATATGGTGTTATTCTGCAGGTGTTTTACCTACCTTACATTAGTTGTGCTGGACTTACACTGGTTGCACTATATGGTGTTCTGTAGGTGTTTTAACTATCTTACACTAGTGGTGCTGGACCCACACTTGTTATACTATGTGGTGCTGTTCTTATGTGTTTTACCTACCTTACATTAGTGGTTCTGGACTCACACTGGTTACACTATATGATGTTTTTCTGTAGGTGTTTTTCCTACCTTACATTAGTGGTGCTGGACTCACACTGGTTACACTATGTGGTGTTGTTCTGTAGGTGTTTTACCTACCTTACATTAGTGGTGCTGGACTCACACTGGTTACACTATGTGGTGTTGTTCTGTAGGTGTTTTACCTACCTTACATTAGTGGTGCTGGTGCTGGACCAACACTGGTTACACTATGTGGTGTTGTTCTGCAGGTGTTTTACCTATCTTACATTAGTGGTGCTGGACTCACACTGGTTACACTATGTGGTGTTTTTCTGTAGGTGTTTTACCTTCCTTACATTAGTTGTGCTAGACTTACACTGGTTACACTATGTGGTGTTGTTCTGTAGGTGGTTTAACTACCTTACATTAGTGGTGCTGGACTCAGACTTGTTACACTATGTGGTGTTGTTCTGTAGGTGTTTTGCCTACCCCACATTAGTTGTGATGGACTCACACTGGTTACACTATATGGTGTTGTTATGTAGGTGTTTTACCTACCTTACATTAGTGGTGCTGGACCCACACTGGTTACACTATGTGGTTTTGTTCTGTAGGTGTTTTACCTACCTTACATTAGTGGTGCTGGACTCACCCTGTTTAAACTATATGGTGTTATTCTGTATGTGTTTTACCTACCTTACATTAGTGGTGCTGGACTCACACTGGTTACACTATGTGGTGTTGTTCTCTAGGTGTCCTACCTACCTTACATTATTGGTTCTGGACTCACAGTGGTTACACTATGTGGTGTTGTTCTGTAGGTGTTTTACCAACCTTACATTAGTGGTGCTGGACTCACACTGGTTAAACTATGTGGTGTTGTTCTTTAGGTGTTTTCCCTATCTTACATTAGTGGTGGTAGACTCACACTGGTTACATTATATGGTGTTGTTCTGTAGGTGTTTTACCTACCTTACGTTAGTGGTGCTTGACTCACACTGGTTACACTATGTGGTATTGTTCTGTAGGTTTTTTACCAACCTTACATTAGTGGTGCTTGACTCACATTGGTTACACTATGTGATGTTGTTCTGTAGGTGTTTTGCCTATCTTACATTAGTAGTAATGGACTCCCACTGGTTACACTGCATGGTGTTGTTCTGTATGTGTTTTACCTACCTTATATTAGTGATGCTGGATTCACACTGTTTACACTATGTGGTGTTCTGTAGGTGTTTTACCTACCTTACATTAGTGGTGCTGAACTCACACTGGTTACGCTATGTGGTGTTGTTCTGTAGATGTTTTACTAAACTTACATTAGTGGTGCTGGACTCACACTGGTTACACTATGTGGTGTTCTGTAGGTGTTTTGCCTACCTTATATTAGTTGTGCTGGACTCACACTGGCTACACTATGTGGTGTTGTTCTGTAGGTGTTTTACCTACCTTACATTAGTGGTGCTTGACTCACACTGGTTACACTATGTGGTGTTGTTCTGCAGGTGTTTTACCTATCTTACATTAGTGGTGCTGGACTCACACTGGTTACACTATGTGGTGTTTTTCTGTAGGTGTTTTACCTTCCTTACATTAGTTGTGCTGGACTTACACTGGTTACACTATGTGGTGTTGTTCTGTAGGTGTTTTACCTACCTTACATTAGTGGTGCTGGACTCACACTGGGTACTCTATGTGGTGTTGTTCTGTAGGTGTTTTACCTACCTTACATTAGTTGTGCTGGACTTACACTGGTTACACTATATGGTGTTGTTCTGTAGGTGTTTTACCTACCTTACATTAGTGGTGCTGGACTCACACTTGTTACACTATGTGGTGTTGTTCTTTAGGTGTTTTACCTACCTTACATTAGTGGTTCTGGGCTAACACTGGTTACACTATGTGGTGTTGTTCTGTAGGTGTTTTACCTACCTTACATTAGTGGTGCTGGACTCACACTGGTTACACTATGTGGTGTTGTTCTGTAGGTGTTTTACCTACCTTACATTAGTGGTGCTGGACTCACACTGGTTACACTATGTGGTGTTGTTCTGTAGGTGTTTTACCAACCTTATATTAGTTGTGCTGGACTCACACTGGTTACACTATGTCGTGTTGTTCTATATGTGATTTACCTACCTTACATTAGCGGTGCTGGACCCACACTGGTTACACTATGTGGTGTTGTTCTGTAGGTGTTTTACCTACCTTACATTAATGGTTCTGGACTTACACTGGTTACACTATGTGGTGTTGTTCTGTAGGTGTTTTACCAACCTTACATTAGTGGTGCTGGACTCACACTGGTTAAACTATGTGGTGTTGTTCTGTAGGTGTTTTCCCTACCTTACATTAGTGGTGGTGGACTCACACTGGTTACACTATATGGTGTTGTTCGGTAGGTGTTTTACCTATCTTACGTTAGTGGTGCTTGACTCACACTGGTTACACTATGTGGTATTGTTCTGTAGGTTTTTTACCAACCTTACATTAGTGGTGCTTGACTCACATTGGTTACACTATGTGATGTTGTTCTGTAGGTGTTTTACCTACCTTACATTAGTTGTGATGGACTCCCACTGGTTACACTATATGGTGTTGTTCTGTATGTGTTTTACCTACCTTATATTAGTGGTGATGGATTCATACTGTTTACACTATGTGTTATTCTGTAGGTGTTTTACCTACCTTACATTAGTGGTGCTGGACTCACACTGGTTATGCTATGTGGTGTTGTTCTGTAGGTGTTCTTCCAACCTTATATTAGTGGTGCTGGACTCACACTGTTTACACTATATGGTGTTGTTCTGTAGGTGTTTTACCTACCTTACATTAGTTGTGCTGGACTCACACTGGTTACTCTATGTGGTGTTGTTCTGTCGGTGTTTTACCTACCTTACATTAGTGGTGCTGGACTCACACTGGCTACACTATGTGGTGCTGTTCTGTAGGTGTTTTACCTACCTTACATTAGTGGTGCTTGACTCACACTGGTTACACTATGTGGTGTTGTTCTGTAGGTGTTTTACCAACCTTACATTAGTGGTGCTGGACTCACACTGGTTACACTATGTGGTGTTGCTCTGTAGGTATTTTATCTACCTTACATTAGTGGTGGTGGACTCACACTGGTTTTACTATATGGTGTAGTTCTGTAGATGTTTAACCTACCTTACATTAGTAGTGCTTGACTCACACTGGTTACACTATGTGGTGTTGTTTTGTAGGTGTTTTACCAACCTTACATTAGTGGTGCTTGACTCACATTGGTTACACTATGTGGTGTTGTTCTGTGGGTGTTTTACCTACCTTACATTAGTTGTGATGGACTCCCACTGATTACACTATATGGTGTTGTTCTGTATGTGTTTTACCTACCTTGTATTAGTGGTGCTGGACTCACACTGGTTACACTATGTGTTATTCTGTAGGTGTTTTACCTACCTTACATTAGTGGTGCTGGACTCACAATGGTTACGCTATGTGGTGTTGTTCTGTAGGTGTTCTACCAACCTTACATTAGTGGTGCTGGACTCACACTGGTTACACTATATCGTGTGTTTCTGTAGGTGTTTTACCTACCTTACAGTAGTGGTGCTGGACGCACACTGGTTACGCTATGTGGTGTTGTCCTGTAGGTGTTTTACCTACCTTACATTAGTGGTGCTGGACTCACACTGGCTACACTATATGGTGTTGTTCTGTATGTGTTTTGCCTACCTTACATTAGTTGTGTTGGTGCTGGACGCACACTGGTTACAATATGTGGTGTTGTTCTGTAGGTGTTTTACCTACCTTACATTAGTGGTGCTGGACTCACACTGCTTACACTATATGGTGTTGTTCTGTAGGTGTTTTTCCTTTCTTACATTAGTTGTGCTGGACTTACACTGGTTACACTATATGGTTTTGTTCTATAGGTGTTTTACCTACCTTACATTAGTTGTGATGGATTCACACTGGTTACACTATATGGTGTTGTTCTGTCATTGTTTTACCTACCTTACATTAGTGGTGCTGGACCTACACTGGTTACACTATGTTGTGCTGTTGTGCTTGTCTTTTACCTACCTTACATTAGTGGTGCTGGACTCACACTGGTTACACTATGAGATGTTGTTCTGTAGGTGTTTTAACTACCTTACATTAGTGGTGCTAGGACCCACACTTGTTACACTATGCAGTGTTGTTCTATAGGTGTTTTGACTACCTTATATTAGTTGTGCTGGACTCACACTGGTTACATTATAAGAAGTTGTTCTGTAGGTGTTTTACCTACCTTACATTAGTTGTGATGGACTCACACTGGTTACCTTATATGGTGTTGTTCTGTATGTATTTTACCTACCTTACATTAGTGTTGCTGGACTCACTCTGGTTACACTATATGGTCTTGTTCTGTAGGTGTTTTTCCTACCTTACATTAGTGGTGCTGGACTCAAACTGGTTACACTGTATGGTGTTTTTCTGTAGGTGTTTTACCTACCTTACATTACAAGTGCTGGGCTCACACTGGTTACACTATAAAGTGTTGTTCTGTAGGTGTATTACCTACCTTACATTAGTGGTGATGGACTTACACTGGATATACTATGTAGTGTTGTTCTGTAGGTGTTTTACCTATGTTACATTAGTTGTGCTGGACTCACACTGGTTACACTATATGGTATTGTTCTGTAGGTATTTTACCTACCTTACATTAGTGGTGCTGTACTCACACTGGTTACACTATGTGGTGTTGTTCTGTAGGTGTTTTACCAACCTTATATTAGTTGTGCTGGACTCACACTGGTTACACTATGTGGTGTTGTTCTATATGTGATTTACCTACCTTACATTAGCGGTGCTGGACCCACACTGGTTACACTATGTGGTGTTGTTCTGTAGGTGTTTTACCTACCTTACTTTAGTGGTACTGGACTCACACTGGTTACACTATGTGGTGTTGTTCTGTATGTGTTTTACCTACCTTACATTAGTGGTGCTGGACTCACACTGGTTACACTATGTGGTGTTGTTCTGTAGGTGTTTTACCTACCTTATATTAGTTGTGCTGGACCCACACTGGTTACACTATGTGGTGTTGTTCTGTAGGTGTTTTACCTACCTTACATTAGTGGTGCTGGACTCACACTGGTTACACTATGTGGTGTTGTTCTGTAGGTGTTTTACCTACCTTACATTAGTGGTGCTGGACTCACACTGGTTACACTATGTGGTGTTGTCCTGTAGGTGTTTTACCTACCTTACATTAGTGGTGCTGGACTCACACTGGTTACACTATATGGTGTTGTTCTGTAGGTGTTTTACCTACCTTACATTAGTGGTGCTGGAAGCACACTGGTTACACTATGTGGTGTTGTTCTCTATGTGTTTTACATACCTTACATTAGTGGTGCTGGACTCAAACTGGTTACACTGTATGGTGTTGTTCTGTAGGTGTTTTACCTACCTTACATTAGTGGTGCTGGATTCACACTGGTTACACTATGTGGTGTTGTTCTGTAGGTGTTTTACCTACCTTACTTTAGTGGTACTGGACTCACACTGGTTACACTATATCGTGTGGTGTTGTTCTGTAGGTGATTTTCCTACCTTACATTAGTGGTGCTGGACTCACACTGGTTACACTATGTGGTGTTGTTCTGTAGGTGTTTTACCTACCTTACATTAGTGGTGCTGGACTCACACTGGTTACACTATGTGGTGTTTTTCTGTAGGTGTTTTACCTACCTTACATTACAGGTGCTGGACTCACACTGCTTCCACTGTACGGTGTTGTTCTGGAGGTGTTTTACCTACCTTACATTAGTGATGCTGGACTCACACTGGTTAAACTATATGTTGTTCTGTAGGTGTTTTACCTACCTTACATTAGTGGTGCTGGACTCACACTGGTTACGCTATGTGGTGTTGTTCTGTAGGTGTTTTACCAACCTTACATTAGTGGTGCTGGACTCACACTGGTTACACTATATGGTGTTGTTCTGTAGGTGTTTTACCTACCTTACATTAGTGGTGCTGGACTCACACTGGTTACACTATGTGGTGTTGTTCTGTAGGTGTTTTACCTACCTTACATTAGTGGTGCTGGACTCACACTGGTTACACTATGTGGTGTTGTTCTGTAGGTGTTTTACCTACCTTACATTAGTGGTGCTGGACTCACACTGGTTACACTATATGGTGTTGTTCTGTAGGTGTTTTACCTACCTTACATTAGTTGTGCTGGACTCACACTGGTTACACTATATGGTGTTGTTCTGTTGGTGTTTTTCCTACCTTACATTAGTGGTGCTGGACTCACACTGGTTACACTGTATAGTGTTGTTCTGTAGGTGTTTTACCTACCTTACATTAGTTGTGCTGGACTTACACTGGTTACACTATATGGTTTTGTTCTGTAGGTGTTTTACCTACCTTACATTAGTGGTGCTGGACTCACACTGGTTACACTATGTGGTGTTGTTCTGTAGGTGTTTTACCTACCTTACATTAGTGGTGCTGGACTCACACTGGTTACACTATGTGGTGTTGTTCTGTAGGTGTTTTAACTACCTTACATTAGTTGTGCTGGACTCACACTGGTTACACTATATGGTGTTGTTCTGTAGGTATTTTACCTACCTTACATTAGTGGTGCTGTACTCACACTGGTTACACTATGTGGTGTTGTTCTGTAGGTGTTTTACCAATCTTACATTAGTTGTGCTGGACTCACACTGGTTACACTATGTGGTGTTGTTCTATATGTGATTTACCTAACTTACATTAGTGGTGCTGGATCCACACTGGTTACACTATGTGGTGTTGTTCTGTAGGTGTTTTACCTACCTTACTTTAGTGGTACTGGACTCACACTGGTAACACTATATGATGTTTTTCTGTAGGTGTTTTTCCTACCTTAAATTAGTGGTGCTGGACTCACACTGGTTACACTATGTGGTGTTGTTCTGTAGGTGTTTTACCTACCTTACATTAGTGGTGCTGGACTCACACTGGTTACACTATGTGGTGTTGTTCTGTAGGTGTTTTACCTACCTTACATTAGTGGTGCTGGACTCACACTGGTTACACTATATGGTGTTGTTCTGTAGGTGTTTTACCTACCTTACATTAGTGGTGGTGGACTCACACTGGTTACACTATATGGTGTTGTTCTGTAGATGTTTTACCTACCTTACATTAGTGGTGCTTGACTCACACTGGTTTCACTATGTGGTGTTGTTCTATAGGTGTTTTACCAACCTTACATTAGTGGTGCTGGTCTCACACTGGTTACACTATGTGGTGTTGTTCTGTTGTTGTTTTTCCTACCTTACATTAGTGGTGCTGGTCTCACACTGGTTACACTGTATAGTGTTGTTCTGTAGGTGTTTTACCTACCTTACATTAGTGGTGCTGGACTTACACTGGTTACACTATACGGTTTTGTTCTGTAGGTGTTTTACCTACCTTACATTAGTTGTGCTGGACTTACACTGGTTACACTATATGGTTTTATTCTGTAGGTGTTTTACCTACCTTACATTAGTTGTGATGGACTCACACTGGTTACACTATGTGGTGTTGTTCTGTAGGTGTTTTACCTACCTTACATTAGTGGTGCTGGACTCACACTGGTTACACTATATGGTGTTGTTCTGTAGGTGTTTTACCTACCTTACATTAGTGGTGCTGGACTCACACTGGTTACACTATGGTGTTGTTCTGTAGGTGTTTTACCTACCTTACATTAGTGGTGCTGGACTCACACTGGTTACACTATGTGGTGTTGTTCTGTAGGTGTTTTACCTACCTTACATTAGTGGTGCTGGACTCACACTGGTTACACTATATGGTGTTGTTCTGTAGGTGTTTTACCTACCTTACATTAGTGGTGCTGGACTCACACTGGTTACACTATGTGATGTTGTTCCGTAGGTGTTTTGACTACCTTACATTAGTTGTGCTGGGCTCACACTGGTTACCATATAAGAAGTTGTTCTGTAGGTGTTTTACCTACCTTACATTAGTTGTTGAGGACTCACACTGGTTACACTATGTGGTGTTGTTCTGTAGGTGTTTAACTACCTTCCATTAGTGGTGCTGGACTCACACTGGTTACGCTATGTGGTGTTGTTCTGTAGGTGTTTTAGTAACCTTACATTAGTTGTGCTGGATTCACACTGGTTACACTATATGGTGTTGTTCTGTAGGTATTTTACATACCTTACATTAGTTGTGCTGTACTCACACTGGTTACGCTATGTGGTGTTGTTCTGTAGGTGTTTTACCAACCTTACATTAGTGGTGCTGGACTCACACTGGTTACACTATGTGGTGTTGTTCTGTAGGTGTTTTACCTACCTTACATTAGTGGTGCTGGACCCACACTGGTTACACTATGTGGTGTTGTTCTGTAGGTGTTTTTCCTACCTTACATTAGTGGTGCTGGACTCAAACTGGTTACACTGTATGGTGTTGTTCTATAGATTTTTTTCCTACCTTATATTAGTTGTGCTGGACTCACACTGGTTACGCTATGTGGTGTTGTTCTGTAGGTGTTTTACCTACCTTACATTAGTGGTTCTGGACCCACACTGGTTACACTATGTGGTGTTGTTCTGTAGGTGTTTTTCCTACCTTATATTAGTTGTGCTGGACTCACACTGGTTACGCTATGTGGTGTTGTTCTGTAGGTATTTTATCTTCCTTACATTAGCAGTGCTGGACCCACACTGGTTACACTATGTCGTGTTTTTCTGTAGGTGTTTTACCTACCTTACATTACAGGTGCTGGACTCACACTGCTTACACTATACTGTGTTGTTCTGTAGGTGTTTTACATACCTTACATTAGTGGTGCTGGACTCACACTGGTTACGCTATGTGGTGTTGTTCTGTAGGTGTTTTACCTACCTTATATTAGTTGTGCTGGACTCACACTGGTTACGCTATGTGGTGTTGTTCTGTAGGTGTTTTACCTACCTTATATTAGTTGTGCTGGAGTCACAATGGTTACACAATGTGCTGTTGTTCTGTATGTGTTTTACCTACATTACATTAGTAGTGCTGGACCCACACTGGTTACATTATGTGGTGTTGTTCTGTAGGTGTTTTCCCTACCTTACATCAGTGGTGGTGGACTCACACTGGTTACACTATATGGTGTTGTTCTGTAGGTGTTTTACCTACCTTATATTAGTTGTGCTGGACCCACACTGGTTACAGTATACGGTGTTGTTCTGTAGGTGTTTTACCTACCTTACATTAGTGGTGCTGGACTCACACTGGTTACACTATGTGGTGTTGTTCTGTAGGTGTTTTACCTACCTTACATTAGTGGTGCTGGACTCACACTGGTTATACTATGTGGTGTTGTTCTGTAGGTGTTTTACCTACTTTACATTAGTGGTGCTGGACTCACACTGGTTACACTATGTGGTGTTGTTCTGTAGGTGTTTTACCTACCTTACATTAGTGGTGCTGGACTCACACTGGTTACACTATGTGGTGTTGTTCTGTAGGTGTTTTACCAACCTTACATTAGTGGTGCTGGACTCACACTGGTTACACTATGTGGTGTTGTTCTGTAGGTGTTTTACCTACCTTACATTAGTGGTGGTGGACTCACACTGGTTACACTATGTGGTGTTGTTCTGTAGGTGTTTTACCTACCTTACATTAGTGGTGCTGGACTCACACTGGTTACACTATATGGTGTTGTTCTGTAGGTGTTTTACCTACCTTACATTAGTGGTGCTGGACTCACACTGGTTACACTATGTGGTGTTGTTCTGTAGGTGTTTTACCTACCTTACATTAGTGGTGCTGGACTCACACTGGTTACACTATATGGTGTTGTTCTGTATGTGTTTTACCTACCTTACATTAGTGGTGCTGGACTCACACTGGTTACACTATGTGGTGTTGTTCTGTAGGTGTTTTACCTACCTTACATTAGTGGTGCTGGACTCACACTGGTTACACTATATGGTGTTGTTCTGTAGGTGTTTTACCTACCTTACATTAATGGTTCTGGACTCACACTGGTTACACTATGTGGTGTTGTTCTGTAGGTGTTTTACCAACCTTACATTAGTGGTGCTGGACTCACACTGGTTACACTATGTGGTGTTGTTCTGTAGGTGTTTTCCCTACCTTACATTAGTGGTGCTGGACTCACACTGGTTACACTATATGGTGTTGTTCTGTAGGTGTTTTACCTACCTTACATTAGTGGTGCTGGACACACACTGTTTACACTATGTGGTGTTTTTCTGTAGGTGTTTTACCTACCTTACATTAGTGGTGCTTGACTCACACTGGTTACTCTATGTGGTGTTGTTCTGTAGGTGTTTTACCTACCTTACATTAGTGGTGCTGGACTTACACTGGTTATACTATGGAGTGCTGTTCTGTAGGTATTTTACCTATGTTACATTAGTTGTGCTGGACTCACACTGGTTACGCTATGTGGTGTTCTGTAGGTTTTTTACCAACCTTACATTAGTGGTGCTGGACCCACACTGGTTACACTATGTGGTGTTGTTCTGCAGGTGTTTTTCCTATCTTACATTAGTGGTGCTGGACCCACACTGGTTACACTATGTGGTGTTGTTCTGTAGGTGTTTTACCTACCTTACATTAGTTGTGCTGGACTCACACTGGTTACACTATGTGGTGTTGTTCTTTAGGTGTTTTACCTACCTTACATTAGTGGTTCTGGACTCACACTGGTTAGACTATGTGGTGTTGTTCTGTAGGTGGTTTAACTACCTTACATTAGTGGTGCTGGACTCACACTGGTTAGACTATGTGGTGTTGTTCTGTAGGTGGTTTAACTACCTTTCATTAGTGGTGCTGGACTCACACTGTTTACGCTATATGTTGTTGTTCTGTATGTGTTTTACCTACCTTACATTAGTGGTTCTGCGCTAACACTGGTTACACTATGTGGGGTTGTTCTGTAGGTGTTTTACCAAACTTACATTAGTGGTGCAGGACTCACACTGGTTAGACTATGTGGTGTTGTTCTGTAGGTGTTTTTCCTACCTTACATTAGTGGTGCTGGACTCACACTGGTTACACTATGTGGGGTTGTTCTGTAGGTGTTTTACCAAACTTACATTAGTGGTGCAGGACTCACACTGGTTATACTATTTGGTGCTGTTCTGTAGGTATTTTACCTACCTTACATTAGTGGTGCTTGACTCACACTGGTTACACTATGTGGTGTTGTTCTGTAGGTGTTTTACCAACCTTATATTAGTTGTGCTGGACTCACACTGGTTACACTATGTGGTGTTGTTCTATATGTGATTTACCTACCTTACATTAGCGGTGCTGGACCCACACTGGTTACACTATGTGGTGTTGTTCTGTAGGTGTTTTACCTACCTTACTTTAGTGGTACTGGACTCACACTGGTTACACTATATGATGTTTTTCTGTAGGTGATTTTCCTACCTTAAATAAGTGGTGCTGGACTCACACTGGTTACACTATGTGGTGTTGTTCTGTAGGTGTTTTACCTACCTTATATTAGTTGTGCTGGACCCACACTGGTTACACTATGTGGTGTTGTTCTGTAGGTGTTTTACCTACCTTACATTAGTGGTGCTGGACTCACACTGGTTACACTATATGGTGTTATTCTGTAGGTGTTTTACCTACCTTACATTAGTTGTGCTGGACTTACACTGTTTACACTATATGTTGTTGTTCTGTAGGTGTTTTAACTACCTTACATTAGTGGTGCTGGACTCACACTGGTTACACTATGTGGTGTTGTTCTGTAGGTGTTTTTCCTACCTTACATTAGTGGTGCTGGACTCACACTGGTTACACTATGTGGTGTTGTTCTGTAGGTGTTTTACCTACCTTACATTAGTGGTTCTGGGCTAACACTGGTTACACTATGTGGGGTTGTTCTGTAGGTGTTTTACCAACCTTACATTAGTGGTGCTGGACTCACACTGGTTACACTATGTGGTGTTGTTCTGTAGGTGTTTTACCTACCTTACATTAGTGGTGGTGGACTCACACTGGTTGCACTATATGGTGTTGTTCTGTAGATGTTTTACCTACCTTACATTAGTGGTGCTTGACTCACACTGGTTTCACTATGTGGTGTTGTTCTATAGGTGTTTTACCAACCTTACATTAGTGGTGCTGGACTCACACTGGTTACACTATATGGTGTTGTTCTGTAGGTGTTTTACCTACCTTACATTTGTGGTGCTGGACTCACACTGGTTATACTATGTGATGTTGTTCTGTAGGTGTTTTACCTACCTTACATTAGTTGTGCTGGACTCACACTGGTTACACTATGTGGTGTTGTTCTGTAGGTGTTTTACCTACCTTACATTAGTGGTGCTGGACTCACACTACTTACACTATATGGTGTTGTTCTGTAGGTGTTTTACCTACCTTACATTAGTGGTGCTGGACTTACACTGGTTACACTATGTGGTGTTGTTCTGTAGGTGTTTTTCCTACCTTACATTAGTGGTGCTGGACTCACACTGGTTACACTATGTGGTGTTGTTCCGTAGGTGTTTTACCTACCTTACATTAGTGGTGCTGGACTCACACTGGTTACACTATATGGTGTTGTTCTGTAGGTGTTTTACCTACCTTACATTAGTTGTGCTGGACTCACACTGGTTACACTATATGGTATTGTTCTGTAGGTATTTTACCTATCTTACATTAGTGGTGCTGGACTCACACTGGTTACACTATGTGGTGTTGTTCTGTAGGTGTTTTACCTACCTTACATTAGTGGTGCTGGACTCACACTGGTTACACTATATGGTGTTGTTCTGTAGGTATTTTACCTACCTTACATTAGCGGTGCTGGACCCACACTGGTTACACTATGTGGTGTTGTTCTGTAGGTGTTTTACCTACCTTACTTTAGTGGTACTGGACTCACACTGGTTACACTATATGATGTTTTTCTGTAGGTGTTTTTCCTACCTTAAATAAGTGGTGCTGGACTCACACTGGTTACACTATGTGGTGTTGTTCTGTAGGTGTTTTACCTACCTTACATTAGTGGTGGTGGACTCACACTGGTTGCACTATATGGTGTTGTTCTGTAGATGTTTTACCTACCTTACATTAGTGGTGCTGGACTCACACTGGTTACACTATGTGGTGTTGTTCTGTAGGTGTTTTACCAACCTTACATTAGTGGTGCTGGACTCACACTGGTTACACTATGTGGTGTTGTTCTGTAGGTGTTTTACCTACCTTACATTAGTGGTGCTGGACTCACACTGGTTAGACTATGTGGTGTTGTTCTGTAGGTGGTTTAACTACCTTACATTAGTGGTGCTGGACTCACACTGGTTACACTATGTGGTGTTATTCTGTAGGTGTTTTACCTACCTTACATTAGTGGTGGTGGACTCACACTGGTTACACTATATGGTGTTGTTATGTAGGTGTTTTACCTACCTTACATTAGTGGTGCTGGACTCACACTGGTTACACTATGTGGTGTTGTTCTGTAGGTGTTTTACCTACCTTACATTAGTGGTGCTGGACTCACACTGGTTACACTATGTGGTGTTGTTCTGTAGGTGTTTTACCTACCTTACATTAGTGGTGCTGGACTCGCACTGGTTACACTATGTGGTGTTGTTCTGTAGGTGTTTTAACTACCTTACATTAGTGGTGCTGGACTCACACTGGTTACACTATGTGGTGTTATTCTGTAGATGTTTTATCTACCTTACATTAGTGGTGCTGGACTCACACTGGTTACACTATATGGTGTTGTTCTGTATGTGTTTTACCTACCTTACATAAGTGGTGCTGGACACACACTGTTTACACTATGTGGTGTTTTTCTGTAGGTGTTTTACCTACCTTACATTAGTGGTGCTGGACTCACACTGGTTACACTATATGGTGTTGTTCTGTAGGTGTTTTTCCTACCTTACATTAGTGGTGCTGGACTCACACTGGTTACACTATGTGGTGTTGTTCTGTATGTGTTTTACCTACCTTACATTAGTGGTTCTGGACTCACACTGGTTACACTATATGATGTTTTTCTGTAGGTGTTTTTCCTACCTTACATTAGTGGTGCTGGACTCACACTGGTTACACTATGTGGTGTTGTTCTGTAGGTGTTTTGCCTACCTTATATTAGTTGTGCTGACCTCACACTGGCTACAATATGTGGTGTTATTCTGTAGGTGTTTTACCTACCTTACATTAGTGGTGCTTGACTCACACTGGGTACTCTATGTGGTGTTGTTCTGTAGGTGTTTTACCTACCTTACATTAGTGGTGCTGGACTCACACTGGTTACACTATGTGGTGTTGTTCTGTATGTGTTTTACCTACCTTACATTAGTGGTTCTGGACTCACACTGGTTACACTATATGGTGTTCTGTAGGTGTTTTACCTACCTTACATTAGTGGTGCTTGACTCACACTGGGTACTCTATGTGGTGTTGTTCTGTAGGTGTTTTACCTACCTTACATTAGTTGTGCTGGACTCACACTGGGTACTCTATGTGGTGTTGTTCTGTAGGTGTTTTACTAACCTTACATTAGTTGTGCTGGACTCACACTGGTTACACTATGTGGTGTTGTTCTGTATGTGTTTTACCTACCTTACATTAGTGGTGCTGGACTCACACTGGTTACACTATGTGGTGTTGTTCTGTAGGTGTTTTACCTACCTTACATTAGTGGTTCTGGACCCACACTGGTTACACTATGTGGTGTTGTTCTGTAGGTGTTTTACCTACCTTACATTAGTGGTGCTGGACTCACACTGGTTACGCTATGTGGTGTTCTGTAGGTTTTTTACCAACCTTACATTAGTGGTGCTGGACCCACACTGGTTACACTATATGGTGTTGTTCTGTTGGTATTTTATTTTCCTTAGATTAGCGGTGCTGGACCCACACTGGTTACACTATGTGGTGTTTTTCTCTAGGTGTTTTACCTACCTTACATTAGTGGTGCTGGACTCACACTGGTTACACTATGTGGTGTTGTTCTGTAGGTGTTTTACCTACCTTACATTAGTGATGCTGGACTCACACTGGATATACTATGTGGTGTTGTTCTGTAGGTGTTTTACCTACCTTACATTAGTGGTGCTGGACTCACACTGGATATACTATGTGGTGTTGTTCTGTAGGTGTTTTACCTACCTTACATTAGTGGTTCTGAGCTAACACTGGTTACACTATGTGGGGTTGTTCTGTAGGTGTTTTACCAAACTTACATTAGTGGTGCAGGACTCACACTGGTTACACTATGTGGTTTTGTTCTGTAGGTGTTTTACCAACCTTACATTAGTGGTGCTGGACTCACACTGGTTACACTATGTGGTGTTGTTCTGTAGGTGTTTTACCTACCTTACATTAGTTGTGCTGGACTCACACTGGTTACACTATGTGGTGTTGTTCTGTATGTATTTTACGTACCTTACATTAGTGGTGCTGGACCCACACTGGTTACACTATGTGGTGTTTTTCTGTAGGTGTTTTACCTACCTTACATTACAAGTGCTGGGCTCACACTGGTTACACTATACGGTGTTGTTCTGTAGGTGTTTTACCTACCTTACATTAGTGGTGCTGGACTTACACTGGTCATACTATGTAGTGTTGTTCTGTAGGTGTTTTACCTATGTTACATTAGTTGTGCTGGACTCACACTGGTTACACTATATGGTGTTGTTCTGTAGGTATATTACCTACCTTGCATTAGTGGTGCTGTACACACACTGGTTACACTATGTGGTGTTGTTCTGTAGGTGTTTTACCTACCTTACATTAGTGGTGCTGGACTCACACTGGTTACACTATGTGGTGTTGTTCTGTAGGTGTTTTACCTACCTTACATTAGTTGTGCTGGACTCACACTGGTTACACTATGTGGTGTTGTTCTATATGTGATTTACCTACCTTACATTAGTGGTGCTGGACCCACACTGGTTACACTATGTGGTGTTGTTCTGTAGGTGTTTTACCTACCTTATATTAGTTGTGCTGGACCCACACTGGTTACACTATGTGGTGTTGTTCTGTAGGTGTTTTACCAACCTTACATTAGTGGTGCTGGACTCACACTGGTTACACTATGTGGTGTTGTTCTGCAGGTGTTTTTCCTACCTTACATTAGTGGTGCTGGACTCACACTGGTTACACTATGTGGTGTTGTTCTGTAGGTGGTTTAACTACCTTCCATTAGTGGTGCTGGACTCAGACTTGTTACACTATGTGGTGTTGTTCTGTAGATGGTTTGCCTACCCTACATTAGTTGTGCTGGACTCACACTGGTTACACTATAAGGTGTTGTTCTGTAGGTGTTTTACCTACCTTACATTAGTTGTGATGGACTCACACTGGTTACACTATATGGTGTTGTTATGTAGGTGTTTTACCAACCTTACATTAGTGGTGCTGGACTCACCCTGTTTACACTATATGGTGTTGTTCTGTAGGTATTTTAACTATCTTACACTAGTGGTTCTGGACCCACACTTGTTACACTATGTGGTGTTGTTCTGTATGTGTTTTACCTACCTTACATTAGTGGTGCTGGACTCACACTGGTTACACTATGTGGTGTTGTTCTGTAGGTGTTTTACCTACCTTACATTAGTGGTGCTGGACTCACTTTGGTTACACTATATGGTGTTGTTCTGTAGGTGTTTTTCCTATCTTACATTAGTGGTGCTGAACTCAAAATGGTTACACTGTATGGTGTTGTTCTGTAGGTGTTTTACCTACCTTACATTCATTGTGATGGACTCACACTGGTTACACTATATGGTTTTGTTCTGTAGGTATTTTATCTACCTTACCTTAGTGGTGCTGGACCCGCACTGGTTACACTATGTGGTGTTTTTCTGGAGGTGTTTTACCTACTTTACATTAGTTGTTCTGGACTCACACTGGTTACACTATATGTTGTTGTTCTGTAGGTGTTTTACCTACCTTACTTTAGTGGTGCTGGACTCACACTGGTTACACTATGTGGTGTTGTTCTGTAGGTGTTTTACCTACTTTACATTAGTTGTGCTGGACTCACACTGGTTACACTATATGTTGTTGTTCTGTAGGTGTTTTACCTACCTTACATTAGTGGTGCTGGGTTCACACTGGTTACGCTATGTGGTGTTGTTCTGTATGTGTTTTACCTACGTTACATTAGTAGTGCTGGACCCACACTGGTTACACTATGTGGTGTTGTTCTGTAGGTGTTTTACCTACCTTATATTAGTTGTGCTGGACCCACACTGGTTACACTATGTGGTGTTGTTCTGTAGGTGTTTTACCTACCTTACATTAGTGGTGCTGGTGCTGGACCAACACTGGTTACACTATGTGGTGTTGTTCTGCAGGTGTTTTTCCTACCTTACATTAGTGGTGCTGGACTCACACTGGTTACACTATGTGGTGTTGTTCTGTATGTGTTTTACCTACCTTACATTAGTGGTTCTGGACTCACACTGGTTACACTATGTAGTGTTGTTCTGTAGGTGTTTTGCCTACTTATATTAGTTGTGCTGGACCCACACTGGTTACACTATGTGGTGGTGTTCTGTAGGTGTTTTACCTACCTTACATTAGTGATTCTGGTGCTTGACCAACACTGGTTACACTATGTGGTGTTGTACTGCAGGTGTTTTACCTACCTTATATTAGTGTTGCTGGACTCACACTGGTTACACTATGTGGTGTTGTTCTGTAGGTGTTTTATCTTCCTTGCATTAGTTCTGCTGGACTTACACTGGTTACACTATGTGGTGTTGTTTTGTAGGTGGCTTGTCTACTTTACCTTAATGGTGCTGGAGTCAGACTTGTTTGCCTACCCTACATTAGTTGTGCTGGACTCACACTGGTTACACTATAAGGTGTTGTTCTGTAGGTGTTTTACCTACCTTACATTAGTTGTGATGGACTCACACTGGTTACACTATATGGTGTTGTTATGTAGGTGTTTTACCTACCTTACATTAGTGGTGCTGGACCCACACTGGTTACACTATGTGGTTTTGTTCTGTAGGTGTTTTACCTACCTTACATTAGTGGTGCTGGACTCACCCTGGTTAAACTATATGGTGTTGTTCTGTAGGTGTTTTAACTATCTTACACTAGTGGTTCTGGACCCACACTTGTTACACTATGTGTTGTTGTTCTGTATGTGTTTTACCTACCTTACATTAGTGGTGCTGGACTCACACTGGTTACACTATGTGGTGTTGTTCTCTAGGTGTTTTACCTACCTTACATTAATGGTTCTGGACTTACACTGGTTACACTATGTGGTGTTGTTCTGTAGGTGTTTTACCAACCTTACATTAGTGGTGCTGGACTCACACTGGTTACACTATGTGGTGTTGTTCTGTAGGTGTTTTACCTACTTTACGTTAGTGGTGGTGGACTTACACTGGTTACACTATGTGGTATTCTTCTGTAGGTGTTTTACCAACCTTAAATTAGTGTTGCTTGACTCACATTGGTTATACTATGTGATGTTGTTCTGTAGGTGTTTTACCTACCTTACATTAGTTGTGATGGACTCCCACTGGTTACACTATATGGCTTTGTTCTGTATGTGTTTCATCTACCTTATATTAGTGGTGGTGGATTCAGACTGGTTACACTATGTGTTATTCTGTAGGTGCTTTCTCTACCTTACATTAGTGGTGCTGGACTCACACTGGTTACGCTATGTGGTGTTGTTCTGTAGGTGTTCTTCCAACCTTATATTAGTGGTGCTGGACTCACACTGTTTACACTATATGGTGTTGTTCTGTAGGTGTTTTACCTACCTTACATTAGTGGTGCTGGACTCACACTAGTTACGCTATGTGGTTTCGTTCTGTAGGTGTTTTACTAACCTTATATTAGTGGTGCTGGACACACTGGTTACACTATATGGTATTATTCTGTAAGTGTTTTACCTACCTTACATTAGTGGTGCTGGACTCACACTGGTTACACTATGTGGCATTTTTCTTTTGCAGATTGAGGATTTTATTGGCCGCTTGTACTGGTCTCTCAGTGGAACAATTTACTTGTTGATAATGTGGACTTAATGTATGAACAAACCTACTCTCTTTGGCAAATATTTGAAATTTTGTAGATATAAACTGAGGTCCATTATCAGTAACAAATTCAACTGGGAATCCCAACAGATGGAAAGCATTGTCTTCAACTGTTATATCATTTGCTAAATGGTAATTCTCTGTAGATTCACTATCTCAGTGTCTCTCAATTAACAATGTTTTATACTAAGTACTTTTCCCCATTATGTTGATACAAGTCAGGTGCAATTGTTTGCAATGACTGATTTAATAATGGTGTCACAGTTAAGGACTCTCTCCTTTGAGAAGCTTTATGCTCAGTACAAAACTGGCATTTAGACATGAGCTCAGTTATGTTAGCTTTGATACTGGGCCACTGCATAGACATTATTGCTCTCTCTGTCTGTCTGCATTTAATTAACCCTTGATGGTATTTGTGGATCTGTCTGAAAATTCCTGCTCTTAGCAACACTGGAACTCTAGTTTGGCAAGAAACCATTTATTTATACTCAGTCCCAAAGGTCACATTACTTGTGCAAACTACATGAATGGTATACTTTGTTCACAATCTCCCTGTAGCTACTTAGTTCACAAAATATAATCAATACCCTCTATTGTCATTATACATCTAGTGCTAGTCCAAAGCTAGGAGATGCAATATTTTCTAACTTTTTTCCAACAATACCACTATTTATTGGTAATGCTCAACAAATAAATATATATATATATATATATATATATATATATATATATATATATATATATATATATTTATATATATCGGATTAATACATTACGTCGACACAACACAATGGCAACAGCAAGAATGTCAACCTCAAAAGGTCAACAATGGAAGCGCTGACACTCAACTGTGCATGCTTAAGTAAAAACCTTGTCTCATGCAAATAACGAAAAACAAAATAACATTGTTTTTTGCAGGGAGGCTGCATCCCCCCCACTAATTATATATGCTAACTTAGAGATCACACAGTCCCCAGTTAAAGAGATTATTCCCTCACTCGGTACTTGATCTAGTGTAAATGTCACCCTTCTGCATGTGTTGCAGTTAATGTTTTTACTGTCAACATTGTTGTATGCTGACTTATTGCAATACAGCTATATCTATATATATATATATATATATATATATATATATATATATATATGTGTGTGTGTGTGTGTGTGTGTGTGTATGTATATATATATATATATGTATATATATATATATATATATATATATATATATATATATATATATATATATATATATGAATAAAACAGTCCCAAAACCGCTGACGGATGAATACGAGTGCAAATGAATCAAAAAAAGCACATGTACTAACACTGTTGCTGAAGCAATACTCCAAGTGCGATAATCCAAATATATCAAAAACACTTATACAAACTATGTTGCTGAAACAGTGCTCCAAATACGATAATCCAAGTAGGGACTCCGTGAACGTAAGAACAACTTTATTGGAATAAGGAACGTAAGCGCTTTCACTATTAAAAATAGCTTCCTCAAACGTTATACTTCAAAATGCAAAGCTTAGTATATATAGTAAAAATCACATCTCTCGATGCTACCAAACTACGCAACTTCCTGCTGACGAAACAGTTTTCCTACAGAGCACATAATGCTTATGTAAACACAGCTTGTGAAACGCTCATCAAAGTTTATATCGTAGTCATAAAAACAGTAAGGGACACATAGGCAAGAATAACTTGCCGAGGTGTCATGCAGTATTAAATTGATGTTATCATAAGAATAAAAATTCTGCATATATAAAATTAGACCAAATGCTCTCTCCTATTGTTGTCCGACAAACATCTCTTCTTAATAGAATAATAACATTTCTGTTAGACAGTCAATCTACGGAGCTAAAGGCAGACAGAATAAATGGTGACTGCGAAGCATATGGTTAAAACACCAATGTCTGGCCATCCAAGTCCGGAAACGTCCACTGTTGATAATCATATGTCTCAACAGTCCAGCTTACAGGCTGTGGATTATACATAGTGGCGGAAGCAGACATAAACATGGATTGATGTTACCAGCTACGGGGCATATATGATGAATTGCCACGAGCTGGCATATGTGCATTGATCCAGATTGTCTTTGCTATAACTACAAGTAAACGCAATGTGCGTCACTGTATCGCAAAGGCAATATTTAAAATACAACAGTGATAAAAATAATAACTATATTGTTAAAAAGGAGTCCAATGTCGCTAAGTTTTTAAGGACAGCAATATATGTATATGTGTATTTGAAACTTATAATCGCCCATGAATTGCACTATATACATACAACCTATATAAAATAGTGCTTGGCTGATAGGTATGGGCATATATCATAGCATGTATACATTGTTGTAAAATCTTCAGGCTAGTGTCAAATTCATGCAAGTACACATGTGTCACTTAAAATATATGGGAATATGGCAGTCCAATACATCTACATGGATATATGTTTCACCATGAGGTGTATAAGCACTCAAACTTATAGTCGCCATTCAATTGCACTATACATATACAACTTAAGTAAAATATTACTTTACTGATTAATATGAGCGTATATCATCACCTATATGCGCTGTTATAAAATCTAATGAGTGGAATCAAATTCCATGTTAATGTGCATATATCACTTGGAAAATGTGAGCATGGCAGTCTAAAAAAGTAGTAAAGTTAAAGAAAAAGGAAGGGGTAGACTATGTCATGTGTAAAAATAATAATAATAATAATGATAAAGAACCATCAAGGGAGTGTGGGACGCAATGGTGTCAACTTGACGTTGTGTAATAACTGCATATGGGAGAATGTATATATAAATAAATATAATAACTATAAAGGTCTAGATTTAAGTACAGGTCTTAAGGATAGGGTCTCATTCAGGCCAAGGCACCTATGTGCACCCAGCCTGAAGATCCACTTAAGTTCTAACTCCTCTGTGGTATTAACAATGTCTCCTCCCCTCACTGTGGGGTGCACGACTTGTAGGACCTGAAAAATAAATTTGTGATCTTCCCCAAATTTAATCATGTGCTTAGAGATGGCACTATATGTCTCCCTCCTTCCATATGCATAGAGATGGTCACGGATTCTTTCCTTGAAGGTTCTATTGGTCTTTCCAATGTAAAATGAAAAACAAGTCTGGCAGTACGCCACATAAACTACATGCTTTGTATTACAATTGGAACTGTGGTGTAATTCCCAAAGTTTTCCGTCATTTGGACACCTAAAAAACCTTGAGCTGTCAATGTATACACATTGGGCACATGACCCACACTTCCTTGTCCCCTTTTGCCATGGTGGAATCTGATTGCATATAGTGCCAGATATCCTCGGGTAGCATAATAGTTGCTTCAGGTTGCTACTGTTCTTGAAGGTATATTTGGGACAGTTACCTACAATCTGCTTGATGTCTTGATCCACCATTAATGTGTTCCAGTTGTTGTCTATAACACGTTGTATAAAGGGTATATTAGTACCCAGTGGCATAACTATAGATAGCTGCTTGTTATGTTCGAGTATCCTAGGAGCAGTGGATTGTCCTTCCCCAAAATAGGGTTTGCCCCGAGTGTTTCTCAATTTATGGGCTATGTTGCATTGGCTCTCAACCTTTGTACGATCATAGCCCCTTGCTATGAAATTATCTTTAAGCTGATTGAGTTGTAGTTCAAAGTCAGGTTCATAGGAGCATAATCGGGAAAGGCGAAGTGCTTGGCCTTTGACTATATTACCAAAAATTTTTTGATCATGCATACTATCGCTAGCAAGGTATGATGGCACATAGCATGTTTTCCTATAAATACAGGAGGTTAAATCATTGCCATGTTTGGTAATGGTAGTGTCCAAGTAATTGATGGATTCTCGAGATGATTCCATTGTGAACTTAAGAAAACTCGATAAACTATTTAGATGATTATGGAATTGTATGAGAGAGTCCATTGTGCCTCTATATTATTGAACACCTGCAAACCTATGTACACTTCTTATTTCCTCCTTTCTGTCCAGTGCTTAAAGCTGATGTTTTTCTCTTCCATTTTCATTAAATATGTCCCTACTTGTTTCTCGTTTGTTATTTCTTTCTTGTTTCAACTTTACATTAGGATAGCACACATAGATTAGTCCAACTATGTAACCCTGTACTAGTTCCTTAATATAATCTGTCTTTCATTGTCTCCTTTCCCCTCATTTCTCATTTTCCTCCATGGTTTTCATTTAGTCTTGTACCATCTATCTTAATCTTTGGGGTTCTTTTTTTTCCATCTTTTTGTAAGAACTTTCTTTCCCACAGCATACTTCTCAAACTCTAAGCACAAAAAAAAAATCATGAAAAAAAACAAAAATAAGTGTGGGGCAAAGGCCCAAAATCAGGGATAGATTTTAAATACTGCTTTTAGAAAATGTGAAAGTTACCAGAATAACCAGTTTTGTGTTAGCATACATTTTCTGAAGGAAAAACTGAAATGTATATAGTTATTTAGTGCCTTCAATCCTTAATGATTTGCCAGAAAACAATAAATTTTATGTTGACTAGACCAAAATATGAGACAAAATCGGGGCATTCTGCTAAAATCTAGACAACTTAGGGATATGTCTCACAGACATTATTAGCCCTATGTAACTTTCATTTTTCTCTGAGATGTGCAAATCATAACTCCGTAGGAATATATTTTTATTGAGACTTATACTCTTTGTCTGTAATCTTTTCACTAATTCTTGAAGCTGCATTTTCAAGCCTTCTGCTTGTGGATGTTCTTAAAATATGTTGGCCCAAGTTCCTCTCTCCCCTTTGTCACAACACAAGCAACTGTCTGTCATCCCTTGCAATATCTTTGCTAGTTTAGCAGGTTTATAAAAATATCTCTGGAAATGCTGCCATGCAACAATCCTAAATCTTTGTACTTTTGTAGTATATCTAGGCAATGGTATTGTTTTGGCCCACTCCTCTTTTTCAACCTGTAAATGCAACTCACTCTTCCATCCTCTTTTTATTTTGTCCATTCTCTTGCCCTCTTTGCCTCTAAAGATCTTATATAATTTAGATACTATTCTTCGGTTCACTCCTCCTTCCAGCCTTCTGTTAAACTAAACAGCTGACTACTCCGTCTCCATTCTTGCACCCAAACTATGGCAATCCCTCCCCAATTACCTAAAATAAATCTCCTCTTTCCCTAATTTCAGGGCAGAGCTCCAAAGGCACCTGCATCAACAATCTGACTACTGGATACATCACCAAATTCCCCCTCGTACATGGCTTCTGCTCTGACCCGCTGTTCTCACCTGTTGTTTATCTCCTGTATTTACTACTAAAATTAATCCACCTTTGTTTTTCTACTCTACTAATATCTACTCATTGTTTCATTTGCCTGCAGGGCTCTGTACATTCTGAGATTACTCCATATTTGTGATTTCATTTTATTTTTTTATTTTACTGTTTTATTTTTTGTGGATTTCTTTATTTGGGTTGTGTATGCGAATGCTATTTTTTGATCAGTATACTACCCAGGTGAACAAACAAAAATAGGTTTTTCAACTCTTTCATTCTAATTTGTATCTCCTGTAGGTCAATTATTTACAGGGTGCTTCTCTTAACATACTGAAGTATCTTGTCTCTTTTCACTCTGTTTAATATCTTATTCACATTCCAGGATAAAACCTTTATCCAAATCATTGTTTTGTGTAGTTATGCCTCACCTTTTTTCCTTTCTGTTTAATTTACCTCTATATTACCTTTCTATTTCCTTCATTCTTGCTACCATCAAACCTACTCTACCCTTTAATATCTGCCTCTTTCTCAGCTGCATTTTATTCCCTCAGTTGTACCCCAACAATATTACATATTTACAGATTTTACTTCTCTGTTTGGAAGCTGTGCTACTCCATCCAGCCATTCATCCCCATCCTCTTCTCTGCCATTACTATGGCATCACTTAGGTCCTGCATAGAGCATCTTGTGGTTCTCCCTCCTCATTTATTCCTCTGCTGAACTTCTGTGTTTATCTCTTATTTATCCCCCCATTGTCCCTCTTCAAGTTTTATTCCTTTTTTTTAATTTGCTTAACCCATTATTCATTTGCACACTCTTGAGTCTCATGTCATTATACTCGTATCTGTTACTTCCTGTTCTACAAAAGCCCCATATATATATATATATATATATATATATATATATATATATATATATATATATATATATATATATACACTCATCTGTCTAACACATGCAGTATATAGTTTTAAATTGACCCTCACTTATCCAGTCATCAGTTTTTTACCTGGTCTCCATACCTCCCTGTCGAAAGATTTTACTCTTCTAACATATTCTGGAAGAATCACACCAAGTTCTTGTAAGCAAGTAAAACAGCTTTATTTTACATGCATGGAGATCTGCTACATGATAGTAATATGCCAGCAGTCTGGTTACTTGTACTTTGAGTTCTCCTTATATAGACCCTCCTGCACGTACATACACGTAGCACACAGAACATTCATTAAAATTGATAGTTTGATTACTTGTTTTTACCAGCCAGTACCACAGTTATTCTTGCACCATTAACTTTATCAGCAGTTTAAGATTAACTCCTGCATTCCTCAGTGATCAACATTTTCCAGAACATTTCAGTTTGCACGCAGTGAACATTTTTCTGCTTAACCCTTTAAATACAGAATACAAAATATGTTGACTTCAGTATTTTTCCACATTTCCCCCCTTACAACATTTTGTATACTGTTTATTTTACACAATCCCAGATACATTGTATACCTTCTCATAATCAGAGAAATATGCTTTTGTAGCATTGGCAGAGATAACCTTCGATATTATCATTTTGATACATGGTATGCAACAGCAGCCAAGCAGCAAAAATATGATTGCACCAACACATACAGCAATTAAAATGTTCATCAACACAGAACCCCAGTTTCCAAACAGGTTTTGGAAAAAGTCAGTCAAGGGGTTTGGACCAGGTTTAGTCAGTTCAAAAACTTGTTGAATTATTTTTTCTTCGCCGCTAGGGTGAAATCGAGCGCCATACGGTTCTGCAACACTACGGTTCTCATCGCCGTTAATTCGCCCATCACCAATTCTAGCACTGAAAATGTCACATTACTCAGAGTCTCTAACAGTTTTGACAGTTTTCTCAGTTCTCAGATGGATTTTACTGTCCCATACGCTGGCAAAATACCAGCCCAAGCAATTACATCATCGCCTAGGTCCATATGTGAGAGTCCTTTGCTGCTGACGTGTGCCAAGTCATGGTGATAAATCCATGACGCATCAATGTTACCTACGGGATTAATAGGTTTATTAAGAGAACGTGCATTTTGTATTTTACTTTGAGGTAATACATTTGCGTGTCTGATAGCTGGTATCAGATATCCCAAAAAACAACTTCCTGAACAGCCATATGGTAACCATTTATATGCTTTCCTACCACAAATAAAATAACAATCATTTGTTTTTATGGTGATATTGGTTGCAAATTTATAACTCCCATTTGGCTTTAGCCCCTTAAATAACAGGCCATATACATACAGCATTTTTTCAACCAAACTAGTATCATTTACATTGATGTCTTTTTTTATAGCTCCAAACTTGGTCTCACACTGCCCTTCTAGGGTACAATTATGAACTATTGTCATATTACATAGGCTCAGCCCCACCTTAACTTTCCCAATCTTTTGAAAACACACTGTTCCGTTTTGGCACCCCAGAAAAGGCAGCGCCACCTTGTCTCTCAGTGGTACTTCTGTGGTTTCAAACAACAAATTATTCCAAGTATCATTTGTTCCCAGAGGGCTGTCCCTAACATTAAGCCACTATATACAGTAGGTATTGCAGTACATACCCAACAATTTGAGACATTCATTGAGGATGCATATGCATATTTAATCGCTTGATATGTATTAAAGTTTGGATGCCAGCTGGTGTGTTTGTCTCTTTTAGAATGGCTAGCTTCATTAAAAAACAGAAATGGCCAAAACAGAAATATTACAATCACAATAGTTATAAACAATAAAACATTGCAATAGAACCATTTTTCTTATACTCATTATTGTCCTTCATGGTTACTGCTGACTTCCGTCTCTTGAACCTGAAAAATAATCATTCGTTAAACAGCTGTTAGAATTGGTCAGCATTTTCCTCATGTACTCAGCTAACTCCTCACCCCCCTCATGTTCCGCAGGCAACAAGTTTTGCCACTGCGGGACGTAATAAGGTCTCCCATACAACAACTCAAATGGGGTGACTCCTTTTGAGTTGGGAGTTGTCCGCATGGAAAGGAGGGCTAGAGGTAGACAGGTAATCCAAGACTGATGTGTCTCGGCCATGAGTTTTCTCAACTTGCCTTTTAGAATGCCGTTATGGCATTCCACCAACCCTGCTGACTGTGGGTGGTAGGCACAATGGTGTTTCAATTTAATTTGGAAAACTGTAGACAGTTTCTGAATGATCTGATTGACAAAATGCGTGCCGTTGTCAGAGTAGATGCGTGTAGGAAGTCCAAAGTGTGGGACGATGTGATTGACCACAATTTTAGCCACTGTTTGAGCATTCGGATGTGTCACCGGAAAGGCCTCAACCCACTTAGTAAATGCATCCACTATTACTAACACAAACTTCTTTAGTTGTGCCGGGGTCCATTTGATGAAGTCCATACATATTGTATGAAAAGGATAGGGGGGGGTGTTGGAAATGATGCCGGAGCAACTCTGACCCCTCCCCCGTGGTATTTAGCACATACTATGCAGGATACTAGTGCTGCATACCTAAAAAGATTAGTAGGCAAAACATATTTATTATCCGGTCCCACATAGATTTCTTTGTTCTGCCTAACACCATACCTAGTCCAGCGTTGTTTTTCCTGTACTGTGCTAAGTTTCTGCATGACTTGTAAGGTTTGCAAATCAAATTTATCTGTTGGTTGTAATTCTGTAGGTGTGGTTTCAAGTGAAAAGGTACTGGACATAGCTGCCTCTTTGTCTGCTTTGTCTGCTAGGGCATTACCAAGTGATACCGGGTCCTTAGCACGGGTATGAGCAGCGCATTTACAGATGGCCAAACCCCGTGGCCGTTGGACGGCTTGTAGTAATTTAAGGATTAGGTCTTTGTGCATAATGTCTTTTCCCGAGGTTGTAACCATCCCCCTATTTTTTCATTGCTGAGCAAACACATGCACCGTAGAGAAGGCATATTGACTATCCGTATAGATAGTGACATCCCTGTCCTCCGAAAGGAGACATGCCCTTGTCACAGCAATCAGTTCCGCTGCTTGAGCGGATAAGTTTTCGGGGAGTGGTCTTGCCTCTATTATCTGAGTTGCAGTAGTAACTGCATACCCTACCTGAGTGGTGCCTGTTTCTGTTTTGCGTGCTGACCCATCTACAAACAGTGTCCAGTCCGCATGTAGTAAGGGTTGATCTTTAAGATCCGGTCTTGGTAGAACTTTAGAATGTATGAAATCTAAGCATACATGCGAATACCGCCTTCAGCAACAGGTAGCAATGTCGCTGGATTTAAGGTAGTGCATCTCTCAATTGTCATGTGTGGCTGCGATAACAGCGTAGTCATACAAGATAAATGTCTGCTAGGTGACAGAAATGTTAACTTGTCCTGCAGAAGGATGACTGCTACAGAGTGCGGACTTTTAACGAAGATCGTGGAACAATACCAACGTGGCAGACGCTTGTACCACCAAAGCGGCTGCAATTACTGCTTGCACACAGTGTGGTAATGCTCGTGCTACTGAGTCTAATTTGCTAGAGTAAAATGCCAATGGTCTTAACTTATCTCCATACATTTGCATTAAAACAGATGTCATAAATCCCTGCTTGCAATTTACAGTCTGCATAAAGGTCTTACTGTAATCTGTAAACCCCAATGTTGCTGACCCAGCTATCAGTTGCTTGATCCTAGTAAATGCCTGTACTGCCTTGTCTGTCCAGTGCAGCAAATCTTTTGCCGCCATCGGTATTGCAAAAATTAAGTTTGATAGCGGTGCACTTCTTCGGTAGTTGGGAATCCAACTACAACAGAAGTTTGTAATGCCTAAAAGGACATCATTTCTTTTTTTGTAGTTGGCATGGGGGCTTGTAAAATAGCATTCTTTCTGCTGTCATCTAATTACCTGCCCTTCCCAGAGATAGTATAACCCAGGTAACATACTTCTAATTTACAAAATTGTAACTTAGACTTATTTACCTTATGTCCTTCGTGTGCCAGAAAGTGTAGTAGTTGAATAGTCTCGGACTTACAGAGTTCTTCCGTAGTCGCGCCAGGAGGATATCATCCACGTACAGCAGTAGGTGGCATCCTTGGGCGGGTTGGAACTGAGCCAAATTGGTGGACATCTCTTGTGAGAAGATGGTCGGACTTTCGCAGTGTCCCTGCGGTAACCTGGTATAGGTATAACGCTTGCCCATAAACGTAAATGCAAACCAAAATCTACTATCTTTCTGCAAGGGAATAGAGAAAAAGGCATTACTGATATCAATTACAGAAAAGTAGTTATCCGTAGGAAGGATATCGTTTAGCAGAATAGACGGATCTGGGACCATGGGGGCCCGAGGTACCATTGTGGCATTTATTGCCTGTAAGTCTTGTACCATCCTCCATGTCCCATCCGTTTTTTTTTTTTTTTTTTTTTTTTTTTTTTACTGGAAATAAGGGCGTACTACACGGTGAGTCTGTGCACAGAATTAATACTCCAGCTTTCAAAAGTGCTGAGATTACCGGTAAAATGCCCTCCTCTGCCTTTCTGCTCAAGGGATACTGCTGTTTATGAGGTTTAAATTCTGACTTGGGTGTAATCTTTACCTGTCCTGCCATTCTAATCAGTCCAATATCGTGCTGACCCTGCGACCATAATAAGTTTGGCACTGGTTGGGATTCCAATTGCATAGTTGATGCTAGTGCTGTTAGATTTACCATTTGATATTCCTCATTTTTTGCCATTTCCTGTTCCCACCAATTGCCTTCACTTGTACCTACTTCCCCATTCTCACTTTGTTCTTCTTCCTCATACCCTCCATCTACGTCTTCTTCCGCGGTCCGCGGAACCTTGAACTAACATTAAAGTTCCATCTTCACTAACTGTAAAAGTCTGGGCTTTTTTATCCTTTTTTTCCTTCAGATATTTCTCAGCATGTCTAGCCTAATCCATAAGGGGCTGTAGACGCGCTGTCCTGTGTGTGATCATATGCTTTTGTATAAAGTTACCAATGGCTGTCTTGCAGCCCTTTAGGAATGCATTTTACAGTTGCATTTCATAGGGCGAGTCATTTTCCTGATTTTCTACCTTAATCAACCCACTATGAGCATCAAAACATTGTGTGAGACGATGTAGATAACTGTCTACGGTTTCGTCATCTGATTGAATGCATTGATTAATGCAAGTCCAATCTGCCTTGGGCTTCCAATGTTCTTCTATTTTATCTAAGAGAGTCTTTATTCTAGTTCTGCACACTTGGAAGTTTTATTATCTTCCTTTTTAACAAAGTACACATCTCTTTCACTTGAATTACCACACCTCTCTTTTTTTTTTTTTTTTTTGTCTTATTTCCTGCCTGTTTGTGCAGTAATCTTACTAGATTTTGACATTCTGACTTATTTAAACATCCACTAAACCCATGATCTTTTTTTCTATTTATCTAAATATTTTACGTTCTTTGGGTGTAAATCAAACATAAACTTTTTATCTTTAGTTATGTCATCACCTTTGACTAACTGGTTCCTGTTCCCATTTCTCTTACGAGAAACTATTCCTGTTCCTGAGATCTCTTGTATATGGAATCTATTCACATATACTCCTTATACTTTGAGAAAATTAAATTTCTCCCTTGACTAGTCCCTTAAAATTTAGACAAAAAATTCCAATCAGAAACAACAAAAAATAGCTTTTCTTTTTGCTTACCTTTGTGATTCCTCCGCCCTGTTTCGCTGCCACCTCACGGATTGAATCTGGAAAGAGTGATTGGCCTCTAATTTCAACCTGTTTCAGTTGGAGGTCTTTCATTCGAGGAGAGCCTGATCTCTCTCCACCTGCGCAGGTTTTCAGCCTCTCTTTGTTCGATTAGCGCCGTGCAGGGCCGCCTAACGTTAGCCAGTTATGTCGAAGATTTTACTCTTCTAACATATTCTGGAAGAATCACACCAAGTTCTTGTAAGCAAGTAAAACAGCTTTATTTTACATGCATGGAGATCTGCTACATGATAGTAATATGCCAGCAGTCTGGTTACTTGTACTTTGAGTTCTCCTTATATAGACCCTCCTGCACGTACATACACGTAGCACACAGAACATTCATTAAAATTGATAGTTTGATTACTTGTTTTTACCAGCCAGTACCACAGTTATTCTTGCACCATTAACTTTATCAGCAGTTTAAGATTAACTCCTGCATTCCTCAGTGATCAACATTTTCCAGAACATTTCAGTTTGCACGCAGTGAACATTTTTCTGCTTAACCCTTTAAATACAGAATACAAAATATGTTGACTTCAGTATTTTTCCACACTCCCCCATTATTTTTTACTTTCAATGCATTTGTCTGCAGGCATATAATAATTCATCTTGGCTTTGAGGCTGCTCCCATCCTTGGACTCCAAATGGTACAATATGTGAGCTCAATGTTTATCTCCTCATCTTGTATTTCAGTCCATCTGCTAAGAAGTTCTGTTATTACCTTTACTCAATTCTGTCCTTCAAAGCATTCTGGTATGCCTATTAATGTTAAATTGTTTTGTCATGCTCTGCCCTCCAAGTCTGCTAACTTGGTTTCTATACATTCCAATCTAACTTCTACAGCATCTGCTTGTGCTTGTAATTCTGTGTTCTACCGGATCCCTATCAGATGATTGAGTTTTCAGAAAGTTGAAATTCATATGGTTGGGACCATATGATCAAGTTTCTGAAAACTTGAATATCCAAAAAAAAAAAACCCCAAAACCCCCCACAGGAATCTAACTTTTTATGTTTACTCCCTGTAAATTAAATATACCAACTCCAAGACTGCACCACACTGAGGAAAATGGTACATTTCGCATTCCTCACTGTATAGTGATTTCCATTCAAAGCTTTCGAGTTTTCAGAAACCCGATCATATGCTCCCAACAATATAAATTTTGAGTCTCTGAAAACTCAGTCATCTGATAGAGATTTGTTCTACCACATCTTGAATTATATTTTATTGTTCATTCAGCATTTGCCCCACCTCTCCTAGCCTCTTCTTCTGGCTTTCACTTCTCTCAGCTCAGACCAGATTGAGTTGAAAGTGATTGCCTGATCTTTCAATCCATCTGATCCTGCCATTGTCTTTTCTTCACTCACTTTTCTCTTTTCTGGTCCCTTCTTTTTTATTTTTTCTTGACCTAAAGGTAATATATCCTCACAACTGTTTTTATCTTTTATTTCTCTAGTGATTACAATGGAGAAATTCCCTTAAATTCAGACCCAAGAACTGGAGAGAGGTAAACACAGTGTTTATAAGGAAGATGCCATTCTGGAATTCGGTGATGCAATCTTGATCTTGGTACAGCAAGAGCCCTTCATGCTCTGATTAATGAGCTGTCTGCACACAGTATTTGTATAATAAGCAGAAAGTCTTTATCGTTTTACTTTGCCCCTTCATGAATATAGACAGTTTAGTCTGCAGATCTACATATTGCTCAGTTGCTTCTCTGAGGATGTCCACCCTATATGAAGCCATTTGTCTGCTAGACATTACATCTTGCGTATAAAGAATCATGTCTTCTTCCATGTTGGACTGGTCCATCTTGGTTACTAGACTTCTGGACAAGATATTTGTCAGTATCAGTTTCAAGAGCCAGTGACATCTTATAAGAATTTTAAGTTCTGGTTGTGGTCATGAATGAAATGGAATGCACACAGCTCAGTCTATTGGTGTCAGAAATTTTATTAAGCAAAATGGAATAATCTGTTCCACTAGTACACCAGGGTATCCTACAAACAATAGGTCAGCACAGAATTTTATGGAAAGCTTTAAGGCAGGTATGAAGACATTTTCAAACACCATGCTAGATACTGAAGGTGAAATTTTGCTTTTCAGTTACAGCACATAATGACTCTAACAGGTACTACTGGCAAACACCAGCAGACCTGTTTTTAAGTGGACATATCAGAAACAAATTGAACTTGATGAAACAAAGTCTCGGTGGGATGGACAAAATAAATATTTCTTACAAAAGTTCTAGTATGAAAAGCATGGAGAAGACACATCTTTCAATGATGGGGGTTAAGTTTACTTCTGATATACAAATGTAGGAGACCCAAAGTAAGAGCCTTGTAATGTTGCAGATAACCAGGACCATTTTCATACTGAGTCAAAAAGACTGACAAAGGGATTTCCTATAGGAAAATTCTGAGCAGTTAAGAGTTTCATTACCACTGTTAAGGCAGCCATTATGGATTAAGTGAATCCTGATTCTACAGGCCAGGAAAGTGACCATGTTGTTGTACTAAATGTGGACCATGAGTCATGTTGCAGCCTTGACTTTTTCCTTGATTCTGAGTTTGTTTTATTACTGAGCCATAAATCAGTACCAGAACTAAAAAAAATCACAAGGGTACAAATGATTGGTTAACTACTCCCATTTATGACTCAGCCACTACTGCTGCTAGCGGCAATGGCTGTGTGAACCTTCTCCTGAATGTTTGCAGTCTTACTATACAAGGCAAATCCATGGATTTTGTCTGTAAACACTTAAATGCCATATACCCCAGCAATTTATTTAAGGACTCTAAGCTAAAAGTGGTATGTGTGTGTGTGTGTGTGTGTGTGTGTGTGTGTGTGTGTGTGTGTGTGTGTGTGTGTGTGTGTGAGTGTGTGTGTTTGTGTGTGTATGTGGAGGGTGGGGCTGGGGTATGAGGTATATTGCCTTTGCTCATAGCCCCCTAAAAGTGAGACCATATATACTTATATGAAGCAAAGCTCTTAACATCTTTGCTCAAGTATTCCAGACAAGCCAAAAAATAGTGGGGGAACAAAGGCCCAAAATCGGTACAATTTTTAAATATTAATCTAATTCACTTAGCAAATTAATAGAACAACAGATTTTGTATCAACATGCATTCTCCAAACTATATGAAGAATGATATTGTAATATTTAACATTACTGATTGACAATGTTTCTCAGTTTTACCAGAAAATCAAACATTTTATGAGGAACAGGGAAAAAATATGAGAACATGAGGAAAAATCAGGGACATTCGGCAAAATTCTGCACAGAAGAATGGTATGATATGAAGTGAAAGCCAGTGTATGTAGCAGTTCAGTCAATACTTGGTGTGTACCAAAGCACAAATTTGTGATGATAATAATGAGGTTTTTATGCAGTTATATGTGTTTGAGTTTTTCCAAAGTATATAAAAGTACTGTCTGCACCTCCGATCTAATTAACAACAGCACATTCTAATACAAATGCAAAATAATAGCTGTAGAATGAGCAGTATCACCAACTCACAAGCAAAACAAAATATACAGTTTGGAGGTCAGAGAGGGGGTTATGCACCAAGCACACTGAGACAGTGTTAAAAAACAAAAAATACAGAATGGAGTAGTCAAAATTAATCATGGAAGGACAGCTTTTACACTGAAAGTCACAGCAATAGCAAGTTGCATTGGTGTTCCAATGATTAGAAGCATGCATACTTCCATGGAAGGGTAATCACATTTACTGCAGCTAAAACAGGTACTGGGAAGGACAGTCCTCTATCATTATACTCAAAATGTGTCTGAGGATGAGGATAAAACATGGTCTATATCCTGATTAAAACGATGTTTATAAATGGCTGATTTCTAAAACTTGATCTGTAAACGCCAATGTATGATATTACTTTCCATGTGCTTTTCAATTTCTCTACATATTAAAATGTGTTGAAAGACCCAGTATTGTAACTGTTTAACTCTACTTTATGATTCTACTGGTTTCTACTTGTGTAACTTTTATATTACTGTGGAGCTTTTCTCCCCAAGCCTCCAATGAAAATGGGCTCAACATGGCCCAGTGGACTTCCCCCGGTCAACAAACTGCAAATAGTGGTGGTGCTGCGGTAGCGTTGTTCCCTCACAGTAAGATGTTGTCCTGTTCGATTCTCAGCTAGAGCATCTTCTGTGTGGAGACATGCATGAATGGGCGTACCTTCGTTGAAGGTTGTGCATCAGGGTCGGCAACACGGCACTTAAAAATCTACTGCCAGTCATTAGCAGACAGGAGTTCCACTGTGGTGACCCCTAACCGGGAAAAGCCGAAAGACACAACAACAACAACAACAACAATGATGCAGGTGTAATGTATTGGAAGAAGTGGCAGGGAGAAGGAGCAACCACACTATCTTATTCCAAAGTTGTTCTACTGCAGCATCTTCAGTAAAAATGTTCTCATACCAAATGATTGAGCATAATCAAAGAAAGCAGGGTCCTAAAAAAGGAGGCATTATTTCCATGAAATGATTCTCCATAATCAGAGAAAACAGGCTGCTAATGGAGGCACTGTCTCCACCAAATGACTTGCTGTATTTGGACAAAACATGTTGTTATATGAGGCACTGTCATCACCAAACGTCTGGTCATATTCAGAGGGATCAGGCTGCTAAAAGAGGTGTTTCCAGCAAATGACTGATCATACTTGGAGAAAGCAGGGTGGTAAAAGAAGCACTGTCACCCCAAATGACTGGTAGTACTCGGGGAAAGCAGGTTGCTAAAAGAGGTAATGCCTTTACAGTACTGAAGGCAGTCACAGTACACAATGTGAAGCTAAAAAGTTTAATCTGCATTCTATGCTATGTTGCCAAAATGTTCCAAGAATGCAGTGCTCTTCATAATATCATGTTAGAACATAACTAATCTTGGACAGTCTTTGTTGTGCAGTGAGAAAAGATAACCTATCTGACCCAAAGCTCTGTCTGTCAAGAAAAATACCTGTATGCCATGCTGGTTGACTGACAGAAAACATCAGAACACAGAGGTGATGCAATACCTTTTATTGGACTACATAAGCTTTACAATAAAATTACTTCAGCCTTTCCGACTAATATAAGTTCTCATAAGAAGGTAAAAAGTCCTAACAAAAGGCTAATGTTGGCACAAAAGACTGAGTATCTGAACTGTAAAAAATACAGTGGTCAAATAAAAGCTATGACATCATTTCTGTGCAACAGGGCATGTGGGATTATGGGCTACTACTAGTTCCCAAATAAGCTCTACTTTTGTTCACTTTATTGGATCAGAAGAATCAGCCACCTCAACAGTTTATGAAATAGCTTGTAGAGAGAAAGTTGAGCTGCCTTTATTGATCTGCATTTTGAATATGCTAATACAAACATAAATTCCCACCATTTCCCTATTACACATTTCCACCGGTGATTGTTCTAACTTGCAAAAATAACGTGGAGAAGTAAGAGACTGTTGTGCATTTAGGTCTCTTGATACTATCAAATCTGCAATATGTGTCAGCTTATTTTCTTTCCTTCCTTTTTTAAGTTCTTTTTTTTAATTTCAGGAACAACTTTCTTGATCATCCTTTTCAAATACAGGCATGTACCTCCACAACAAAACTGCTTCACTGACCATCATAGTATCTAACAAAGTGTTATAGCCTCTTATTTCCTGACGGTTTGCTATAACAATTGAAATACAAACAGTATATAAAATTAAGAAACAAGAACAATAGCAACCAAACATAAAAAAACGGTTCTAGAAAGGGATAAACATCTAGTTATATTAATTCCCAGATCACTGATTTCTTATTAAACTTTATGCTTTCCCACCAGCATTAACAAATGCAATGGTATGCCAATTTCCTCCAGTTTCACTATTTATTTATAAATAAATTTATATTTGTAAGTCAAACCCTCTGATCCAAGTTGCCCACTTTTGTAATTGAGCAGCTATTACTTGTCTACATAGGTCATTCATGAAAGTAAGTAAAACAGCAATAGAAAGGGAAACATTACTCTTCTGTCTTCTCATTATGCATTGCCTACCCAGAGTCATGATGCCCAGTAAGGCCATCTACCTTTCTGTCAACTTCTTCTGATCATAGTATGAGAACAACAATTATGCTCTGATAACAACAATAGAGTATCCATCAGTATCTTCCCAGCCATATCTGATTCATCAGGTCTGGAATATATATTTTTTAAATTGGTTGAGTTCTTTAATTCAGAAAAAATATGCCTCTGGTCCCTCAAAATGGCCTTATCACATATCCAACATATTGGATCAGTGACAATACATCCTAAGTAATCTAGATGGAGTGCAAAGGCATTTATTAAGACACTGCCATCCAAAAAATATCTGTATATGTGCAAAACAGTAGCACATGTATTTGCTAGAACAATTGTGTCCCGTTTCTTCTCTGGGTACAATATCACTAAATCTGTGGGCTGGTTTATTTTCACAGTTTGCAGACATGTATATCTTAAGAATATTTAAGAATTATGGAAATCAGGAAGGGAGAAAGAAAGTAGAATTCAACAACCATGTGCCCCTTGTTGTTGTTTTAGTCCACGTAGGAGCTTACAGTACATGACCCACTAAAGACACAGAATAGTGTGGACACACAACACATGTAGCACTGACCTCTATTTTAGGAATGCCCTCTGCAGCTTTTCCTGAGCTACTTAAGATTATTGCCTGAGAAAAAGATCACAGTGGTGTTATATTCTAGGAACACATCTTGAGATGCATGCCTTTGTCTCCATGTTGGAAACAATTGCACTGGAAACATGATCGGGTGTCACTTTGAAGGATAACTACAGACTATACACCCCTTTATGCCTATTTCATCATTTCTTATCTCATCTTGTCGTCCCCTTTACTTACTGTCCCTCACTCATCCTACTTCCCTCTTCTCTTCGCATCTCTCATACTTCTTTGTACTCCTCTTCCATCTGCATGCTGCTGACACCCTTTTGCTGTCTTCTCCCTGTGGTATCCTTTCCCACAACTATTCTCACTTGCCTCTTCTAATGTCTTCAGCCTTCTCTGTATAATGATATTTTTATATGTGTAGCATAAGCCATCTCAGTCATTATGACTTCTTTTTATTCATAAAGCTCTGCTAAACATAATCCATTTTTCCATCCACGTGCTGCCACTGTAAACTGCTTCTTGCAAGAATATCCTACAACTTTTAGTTCATCTGTAAATGTGTGTGCGTGTGTGTGTGTGTGTGTGTGTGTGTGTGTGTGTGTGTGTGTGTGTGTGTGTGTATGTATATATATATATATATATATATATATATATATATATATATATATATATATAGATATATATATATATATATATATATACATATCTATGGATCCCATTCAGAAGATTTAGTCAACAGGAAGTCAAACTTCATATGCTCAAGACCATATGATTGACCTTCCAAAAAAGTCAAATGATAAAAAACAATAAAAATCTAGGTTATTACAGGAGGGCAAGCCCCCACCCTCCAACCTCCATGGGGGGTGCATGCCCCACACCTTCTATATATTTTATATATGTATATCAATTCCAAGATTGCACTATAGTGAGGAAAAGGATAACTTTCCCAGTCCTCACTGTATCACCATCTCCATTCAAAAGCTTCAACATTACAGAAAGTCAGACTTCATATGGTCTTGACCAGATGACATTTGACTTTTTGTTGACTAGATCTTCTGAACGGGACCTATATATATATGTATAGACATAAATATATATATATATATATATATATATATATATATATATATATATATATATATAGACATATATATATATATATATATATATATATATATATAATTTTTTTTTTTTTTTTTTTTTTAGCATAAGCTTATATCTGTAAATATATTTTGTTCATTTCATTTCTTATATGATCCTAGTCACCTGGGTTAATGCCTGCAAATGGTCCATTGATATCAGTGCAGTACCCCAGTAAATGAATATAAATAAATAAATGAATTAATAAAAATAGACTGAGTACTTGAGAGCAACTGTATACCCGTTTGAGAGCTGAGGTCTTTGAATGTGTACCAAGTGCGGAAGTTCGATTTACAGTGCATATAGGTTTCATTTGCTGCCCTGAAATTGTTGCGCATTGTTACTTTGGTTTGGATTAAAATTCATTTAAGCTTTTTGTAATTATTCAGGTTTTGACCGACATTTCTTTTCAGATAAGTAAACTTTCCCTTTTCTGTATACAGTGCTTTCTCTTGTCCATAGTATATCCTGTCTTACACTGTTCTGCTACAGTTATGATACCGATGGACTATAACCTTTGTGTTGTGGTGGTGGCATGATGTTCCTGCTTTGACAGTGGTGGTGGGGGGGGAGAGGTTTTGCTTACCACTAGTCTGTGCTACATATAGACACTGTTTGGCTACATTTGGATTCATCATAACATGTTTCTGTACAAATACTTTCAAGCGTTATGTCATACACAGCAGCTGCTAGATACTGGTGATCTACACACACACATAGACACACACACACACACACACACACACATATATATATATATATATATATATATATATATATATATATATATATATATATATATATCCACTACTGCTAAGTTTTGTCACTGTTTTACTTTATTTAGTAGCATGTTGTGTGTTGCTGTTGAATATGGGTGATGCATTCTAGAACCACGTTCTAGGCCTGTGTGCATTTGCTTTGCTTGTGGTCAGATTGTTAGATTATAGGCTACAAGAGCACATGCTATTGCTTCTGTTAGTTGTGTTTCACACTGTTGTGATAAGTGATATCAGTTCAGCTTTGTGTTGAGCAGTCACAGGATAATCATTCCTTTGACCTGTTGCATAATGCTAGTTACACAATGCATAGCAACTGTACTGTGGTTTAATCTTGTAACGGGACCACTCAGCACTGACAAACGAAGAGACAAGGCAAAGTTAAATACATTGTGAAGTTCTTTGGCTTTTATCCAGTCTTTAGTTGAGCATTCCTATTTGGGATTAATTCCATAAATGTGCCCTCATTTTTCTGGCTTTGGACAAAACTTCAACAAGTGAACTGTTTTTTTTCCTTTTGATTTATATTATTAGCAGCCAGACTGTATTAAGGCATATCTTTCAAATCATGAGTTCAGGCAGTACTTAGAGGAAATACTAGCTTATTCAGTCATAGCTTCCTGGATCTCAACATGGGTTATTATCATGGCAGTTGTGGAAAAGAAACTCTGCAAATTTTCAGACATCCTGAAAAACAGGATACTAAAGCTGTCTGGATGATATCATAAATATGAAAAAGACTTGATACAGACGATTTCTTATAAACAAACACTGACGTACATAAACCACCTGGAACTGTGACTGCTGGGAAATATATTTAAGAACTGATGTTCATTTTCCTGTTATTAAACTGTATAGCAGAGATTTTTTTTTTCAAATGAAACCGGTATTATTTTTCAAGAATACTTTCAAGAAATTTAAAATTCATTTGATAATCTTTGTTTTTCACTTTGCAAATCTGTTTGACTATAATGCTTGGTGCTTATAAATGGTCAGTTTTATAGACACATTTTTTTGTATTAGTAATTGTATGCACACATGCACACGCGCACACACACACACACACACACACACACACACACACACACACACACACACACACACACACACACACACACACACACACACACACACACACACACACACACACACACACACACACACACACACACTACTGCTAAGTTATGTTTTATTTACTTTCATTGCTGCTGAAAGCCATGTGAATACTAATCTTCTGGCAAGAGCTGTGTTAAATTTCCTGCATCTAATAAAAAGTGCAGAAGGCATACTTCTCCTAGCTGCAAGATATATCCATCTAGTAATAAAAAGCAAAATATAATGAAGAAGTTTTAAACTAAAATGTAATCCAAATATCTGGTGGCAGAAGCTTATCCAAAAAACAATGAATTATCAATATATAAGTCCTTAAAAAAAGCAAACATTTTTTCCTGCCACTAGGATTTCTTACAGACTTCAGGCTACTTTCTCTCTGTCTTCCCACAGTCCCATATTAGCCTCTTCTAGCACCCCACACTATCCTGAGAGGTGGGTGTTACCTTTCTAGAGGATCTTTCTTTTGTGTGTCTCTTCCTTGAAATGCCTGTTGAGGACAAACTGAAACTGTATCCATTCCTTTCAGAACAGACCACTGTATAGCAACGAAAAGCCTAAATTGGTTAGAACTGCCATATCAACTAACACATACACAACTTCTTACCACCTATAAAATTATCCAGCATCCATCTGCCTGCCTGCACTAAAAAACATTCTATGCAACTATGTTCCCAGTCGTTTATTGTGATCCAGTGACCAAAAACTCCTGTCTGTCTACAAACCTAGCAAATCTTCATTGTCTGTACTCGTACAAGGTTGCTAAGGCCTGGAACTCCTTACCTGCATCCATCAGGTTTATACCCTCCCGCTCATCTTTCAAATCCACTGTGAAAGATTTCCTAGCTAAAATCTGGCTCTGTTCTTGCTCAAATCCAGGATAAGCTATATCCCTAAATGTGAACAGGTAGCTTTTCATTCCTTATACTTCCTTACTCTCCCTTCTTCACTTACTTCCTTACTGCTATCTAATTCTCTTCCCTGGCATTTTCCTCCAAATATATCATAAGCCTGTTTTTCCCTCACTTCATATTGCAATTCCTATTTATATTAGACTAACTCACCTTTAATTTTTCTACAAACTGTCTAAAATTTCTGTAAATATTAAAAGATCGTCATATACCTTATATCAATTTTTAACCAATGTTTTTATATTATTATTGAATCTCCAAATGATGTGGATACTCTACAAAATGGCCTTACAGAAACAGATGCTTGGTGCCAGAGCCATGGGCTCAAGCTCAATGCCAAGAAATGTATAGTTATCCCCTTTGAAAAAAAAATTGTACCCGTGAATTACCACATAGGTGGCAGTACACTAAACACCGAAAGTGTGATAAGAGACTTAGGGACACAGGTGGACAGTGGTCTTACCTTCAATAACCACATCGCCACAACAGGCAGGAAATCCTTCTATGTGGCACACCTCATCACCAAGAGCCTTTCATCCAGAAAAAAGCTTATTGTCCCACTGTACTCATCCTTCATTACACCCATTATAGTATACAATGCCCCATTTGGTATGTACCTCTTAAGACATCTGCAACAACTGGAAAGGCTGCAGAAATACCTCACTAAAAGAATCACAGGCCTAAAGCAGATGCCCTATGCTGACCACCTTAAAAAACTCCAGCTATACTCTGTTGCATATTGTCTACTCTGAGGTGATCTCTGCTTAACATACAAGGCCATGTCAAACCCAGAGCTGTTGGACATGCTATACTTAAAGAAATCCCAGTCCCTCAGAGCCACATGCTCCATGGATCTAAACCTTGTCATTACAATAAACAAAACATGCTGGAGGGGTAGGTTCCTGACCCAGAGACTCCCCAGATTCTGGAATAGACTGCCCATATATGTCAAGCAGAGCACCTCTTTGGCCCTCTTCAAAAGGAACCTTGATGATTGGATGGAAGAAAGGAAATTCACCCCGGGGATCATGTCAGTCACCCTGCTAGACAGAAGTAAATAGTGTGGGAAGAAATAGTCAGGGAATTGTTATGGCTAGGCTTGTATAGGCCATAGGGCCGATAGCCTAGTACCAACCTATGAACCTATGAACCTATTTCTAATCTGTTATAATTATTTAAACTGCAGATGTTTTTGCTTTATTTTTGAAAACTGTAAAATTATAATTCTTAAAATATTTTGAAAATGGGCTTCTACTCATTTGGACTTTCCCAGTAATCAAATGTCAGTAAATAAATAAATAAATAAATACGGTGGCAGTCCAAGTGATAATGAAATATACTTTATTTGTTGTATGCATTTGGGTCATCAAAGACAGTACCACTTTCTTTTTTCAAAAGTATGTCAGTTACTGGTCATTATAGGGTGGAGCAGGCAAGCTCAGAGGCACAATGATGAGGGAATGAAGGATATCAGACTTCTATAAATATGTGATACCAGGCAACTTAAAAGTTGTGGTAAAGAAATGAGAGTATAACCTGAGAAATGAACACTGGGGGAAGGTGAGACTAGTGGAGAATTAAATAATATTCAGAAAAATCTTAGAATGGGCAGAGAATATAGTTTGGAGGAAAGCTGATTAGTGATTAGTGAAAGTGGAATGGATTAAGGGAAGAAAGTAAAGAATTTTGGAAAATGGTGACTGCCTGCAGGGATATAAAACATGTGTATATGTATATGTGTGGGGGTGAGTATCTAAGATTTAAAAGATAAGGGAAGGTGAAAGGGTAGATAGGTTTTCATCAGTTAAGCAGAGGATATCATACCCTAAGGAAATTCTGGCTGTAATATGATGGAATTTAGGAGAGATTGTTCATTAACAATTGAGGGAAGAGTCCATCCAGGGAAACAGACAAAGAACACATTTGTAGAGCAGACCATTGGTCTCTTGTTAGTGCTGGTGCTGGTCAGATACCTTCATAAACATCTTGGGGAAAACCATACTAAGCCAGATTTTAGAGAGTGCAGGAAATGCAGAGCACTGCAGTGACTGAAGGAGTGGGAAGGGTAATTATATCTTGTAGTAATCCCAGCAGATGTGCAGAGAAAGATTTGGCTGGCGGGCCCTGTGTATGACATGTACCTCAGATGATTTCACAGATGGTATTTAAGCAGGCGTCATAAGTTCCTTAAATGTTTTACCACTGACATAGTACCCTTGACTTAGTTAAATCCTGCTGGTAAGCATTCTCTCCACTAAAACTATAAAAACTGTCTTTAGGCATTTACAGTATTAGTGGCTGTGGGGCTCCCTAATCATCCTTGACTGTGTGGGGGTCCCCTGCAAAAGTTGCTGCTAGATGGGGAGATAATGAGGAGAAAAATATCTTCCATTCTCTGATTACATACTGTATTCTAAACTGGGTTGTGGTATGACTCTGTTAGGATAAAACCAGCAATCAACTGGTGCAGCGGTAGCATTGTTGCCTCACAGCAAGAGGTTCTCTGATTTGATTCTTTGCTGGGGTGCCTTGTGTGCGGAGTCTGCATGCCCTCCCTGTGTTTGTGGGTTTCCTCTGGGTGCTTTGGTTTCCTCCCACATTACAAAGACATGCGTCTGGAGTATTTCTCCCTGGGCCTCCACTGAAAATTGTCTCGTTCCAAGTTGGACTTTCCCGGTTAACAAATGTTAAATAAATAAATAAAAAAATAAATAAAAAAAATGAACATAAGGCAGAGAAGTGCTAGAGATAAGCAGCCAGAGTGACTGATCTCAGTGCTTACTTTGCTCTTAATCTGCAGTGATGGTTTTCTCTTTCAGCGAGTTTAATAAATACTGGCAGAACACAAGATATTATAATTCTCAACTTCTTTGCTCAAGAATTCTGGGCAAACTCAAAAATCATGGTAGAATACAGGCTGGAAATCAGGAACACTTTTCCCAACAGCCAACTTCACACTTCTTAAGACAGAAGTGGCAAACTTCATGACACCCATGCAGACGGACAATAGAGGCATGACTGCCGAATCCTACACAAATGCACTTTATAAGCACTTACACGAGTGCATGGATCATGCTATCCCTAATAGAACCAAGATGTTATCCTCCAAAAAAAGGAAGCCAATCTGGTGGTCCTCTGCCATAAACAAACTCTACAACAGAAGAAAGAAACTGTTGCAAAAAAGAGTAAAATCCCATGACTGGAGGAACTCCCTGGTCAACCTCAGTAAGAAGCTGAGATCCCTCATCAAATCCTCCAAAGCTAGTTACGAAAACAAAATCACCACTGATTCTAAAGACAACTACAAAGCATGCTATAGCTATGTCAAGAATCTAAATGGGAGCACTCAGATCTTCTCTGAGTTACAGCATAATGGCACTAAATATACAGAACCAACTGATATTGCCAACATCCTAGCAGATAGGTTCAGTGCTAACTTTACCCCCCCTCTCACCCCCTAGAGGGCCCATCTCTGTACCAGAAGAATGCAAAGTTCCTATAATCACGGCTGCACAGGAAAAAAAACACACTCTCCAAAGCCAAGAGCACAGCATCCATGGGACCTGACAATATCCCAGGCTGCGTTCTACACAAACTACAGAATGAACTGGCACCCTACCTAAGTACCATGTTCAATCATAGCCTCACCTCAGGCTTTGTACCCACTGAATGGCAAACAGCGACAGTTATCCCACTCCATAAAGGGGGAGCCACGACGGACCCCGGGAACTACCACCCCATTAGCCTGACGAGCCTGGTCTGCAAGGCCATGGAATGTATCATCGTGGAACTCATAAACAAAGACATTGGTAATCTCCAAACTCTGGACCCTACTCAGTTTGGATTTGTAAAAGGCAGATCATTTCTCCTAAACCTGATTGACTTCTTTGAAGCAGTCACCAAAGCCACAGATGAGGGTAAAATGGTTCACACAGCTTATCTAGATCTCGCCAAGGCTTTGACACCATCCCCTGCTCTGGAATTATAGATAAGCTCACTAAACTAGGTATAAATCCCTATGTCACAAGATGGGTTGCCAACTGGCTCATGGACAGAACCCACACTGTGAAAGGAGCGGATTCCAAATCCGACATCAGACCAGTGACAAGTGGAGTACCACAGGGTTCAGTCCTGGGTCCTCTCCTGTTTGGTATCTCCTTCTCTGAAGTGCAGGCCAACACAGAAGGTCTTTGGCTAACAAAGTTTGCAGATGACTGCAAACTAGCAGCCATAATCGAAACTCCTAATGATGTGGACAAACTACAAAAGGGCCTCACTGAGACAGATACCTGGTGTCAAAGCCATGGCCTGAAGCTCAATGCCAAAAAGTGTATTGTCATCCCATTTGGTAAAAACTCTGTACCCATGAACTACCACATAGCTGATAGTCTACTTAATGCCAAAAATGTGATAAGAGTCCTTGGGACACAGGTGGACAGTAGTCCCTCCTTTGATAATCACATCGCCACAGTGGTCAGGAAATCCTTCTACGTGGCTCATCTCATCACAAAAGGATTCTCATCCAGAAAAAAAGAGGTTATTGTTCCCCTTTACTCATCACTCATTAGACCCATTATAGAGTACAACGCCCCTTTTGGTATGTACCTCACAAGACATCTACAACAACTGGAAAGACCACAGAAATACCTCACAAAGAGGATTACTGGCATCAAACAGATGTCCTATGCAGACCGTCTCAAAAAACTACAGCTTTACTCCATCGCATATCACCTAATCAGGTGCGATCTCTGCCTAACATACAAAGCTATGTCAAACCCAGAGATGTTGGACATGCCCCACTTAAAGAAATCCCAATCCCTCCGAGCTACACGCTCTAGGGACCTTAACCTTGTCACCACAATAAACAGAACATGCTGGAAGGATAGATTCCTATCCCAGAGACTTCCCATACTCTGGAACAGACTACCTATCTATGTCAAACAGAGCTCCTCATTAGCACTCTTCAAGAAAAATCTTGATGATTGGATGGGAAATGGGAAATTCACCCCGGGGATCACTTCTGTGGCTCTGCTCGACAGGGCCACAGGAAAATAATTTTCTTGGGTGGCGAAAGCCAGAGTACATTTTTTGGCTAGGCTTGTATGGGCCCTAGGGCAGATAGCCTAGTACCTACCTATGAACCTATGAACCTAAATATTACGCTAATCCACTTCAAAAGCTAATAGAATAACATATTTTGCATCAAGGTGCAATCAAAAGTATGAAAATTTAATGTCTGGCATTACTGACTGTCTCTAAACCTGAAAAATTTACAAACAAATCAATTTTTTAAGAGGAACAGGTCAAAAATATGAAGCAAAATTAAGTACATTCTGTGATACCAGCGACAGTGACAGATATGCATTACTCCTGATGAGTTCTAAACAACAATTAATGATCTGATGTTCATACTGGTGTCATACAATATACTGATACTTGCTGAAATCAATGTAAAACTAGTATTATTATGGCTTATGCTTGTGTGTGTGTGTGTGTGTGTGTGTGTGTGTGTGTGTGTGTGTGTGTGTGTGTGTGTGTGTGTGTGTCTGTGTATGTGTTGGGGGACTGCAGTGTAAGACTAACAACTTGACAATAATTTCTTTCATTTTCCATTGCAAACATAGACCTTACACATGATAGGTAGCTATCTTTGGTTGCTTGTCAGGAAGAGGATGTATGTGAAAGCAACTAATCATTATCACAGTAACAAGGTGGGTAGCACTGGCATTTCAAAATGCTTTTCTCTGAGTTCTTAGCTGTGACTTTTTCTGCATGGAGTCTGCATGCCCTCCCTGATTCTTCGTATTTATTCAGGTGCTCGTTTTTTCTCCAGCACCTCAAGGACATGCAGAAGGTGAATTGGCATTTCTCAAATTTACCTGAAGTGTGTGTGTGTGTGTGTGTGTGTGTGTGTGTGTGTGTGTGTGTGTGTGTGTGTGTGTGTGTGCGTGCGCGCACATGTTTGCATATAAAAAATATCACTGATTTATATCTGTAAACACATACAATCATTTTGTTTACATATGTTACTGTTCTGGGTAGCAATAAAAACACAGTTAACAAGTAATTATCTTTAAAAAACATGGCATAAAGTACATCACAGAACATTCAGTACTTTAGAGTTTCTTTGGGGTCTGGTGGCCCCCACACCTCAAGCTGTATAACTCGATTTTAACATGGATGTAGTGGTGGCATCTGCACTCAGGTGCACCTTTTCTAAAGCTACCCTTTTCAAAGATGTGCACAGAATGCTATTACAACTTTTAGCCTTCTCAAAGGTGTGCACAGAATGCTACTGTAGCTTTTAGCCTTCTCAAAGGTGTGCAAATGCTACTGTAGCTTTTAGCCTTCTCAAAGGTATGCAAATGCTACTGTAGCTCTTAGCCTTCTCAAAGGTGTGTGAATGCTACTGTAGCTTTTAGCCTTCTCAAGGTGTGCGAATGCTACTGTAGCTTTTAGCCTTCTCAAAGGTGTGTGAATGCTACTGTAACTTTTAACCTTCTCAAAGGTGTGTGAATGCTACTGTAGCTTTTAGCCTTCTTAAAGGTATGCACAGAATGCTACTGTAGCGTTTAGCCTTCTCAAAGGTGTGTGAATGCTACTGTAGCTTTTAGCCTTCTCAAAGGTGTGCACAGAATGCTACTGTAGCTTTTAGCCTTCTCAAAGGTGTGTGAATGCTACTGTAGCTTTTAGCCTTCTCAAAGGTGTGTGAATGCTACTGTAGCTTTTAGCCTTCTCAAAGGTGTGCGAATGCTACTGTAGCTTTTAGCCTTCTCAAAGGTGTGTGAATGCTACTGTAGCTTTTAGCCTTCTTAAAGGTGTGCACAGAATGCTACTGTAGCTTTTAGCCTTTTCAAAAGTGTGCGAATAGCTACTGTAGCTTTTAGCCTACTCAAAGGTGTGCAAATGCTACTGTAGCTTTTAGCCTTCTTAAAGGAGTGCGAATGCTACTGTAGCTTTTAGCCTTCTCAAAGGTGCGCACAGAATGCTACTGTTGCTTTTGCAGGAGGGGGGTAGGGTGGGGCTGTGGATGGTGTTATCATTACTTCTTTGGTTTTCCTCACGTTCAAACCCTAGAGGTATGCACTGGAGTTCATTGTAGGTTGTGTTGGTGCTGAGGATAATGAAAGTATTGTTTTATTTTACTTTCCTTACAGACTTCAGAGGTGTAAAAACAGTTTACTGCAGCTTATGTTGGAGCAGTGTACTGTGTCTAAGCAGCAAGATGGAATACGTTACTATAATCATTTTTTTTCATTTTTCTCACAGTTATACAACAGGCAGATATTTAGGTGGCTACTTAAAGTAGATAGGAGTGAGGACTGTGGAGGCATGTTATGTATAACAGCAGTTACCTGAAATACATGACTGTGACCTTTTTAAACTCTGCTTTCATCCCAATCTGACTGGTCCTCTATTTAACCATTACCTTGTAAGCTAACAAGCACTTCTCTCAGCCTCTATTCCACCTCAAACTCTTCTTCCCCCCTTAACCTTCTTCTGACTTCACGATTGACCTGGAGATATTTATACGATTACCTTGCCTTTCTTCTGCCTTAATCTACAACCTTCATTCTATCCCTCCCCTAATCTACAACCTTCATTCTATCCCTCCCCTAATCCATAACCTTCGTTCTATCCCTCCCGTAATCTACAACCTTCATTCTATCCCTCCCCTAATCCACAACCTTCATTCTATCCCTCCCCTAATCTACAACCTTCATTCTATCCCACCCCTAATCTACAACCTTCATTCTATTCCTCCCCTAATCCACAACCTTTATTCTATCCCTCCCCTAATCTACAACCTTCATTCTACCCCCCTCCTCTCCCTACCAACCCATTACTCATATCTACATTTCTACTAACCTTAAGTCTGGTCCAATGAAAGATCTAGCAGTACTTATTTTCTAAAACACAATTATATCTATCCATTTCTCCAAATTGGCATTTATGTTTCAATTGCTGTGAATGGATAATATCTTATTGTAAATTATTATGTCTCAGATGATGTGACACAAATGTATAATATTCAATAATTTTGATTAGGTTTGCTTAAACATTTTAGTACTTTTTATTACTTAAACTTTGCACTGTGGAGCTTTTGTCACCGGGCCTCAGCTGTAAAGGGGCTATATTAGATCACAGACCGCTGAAAGAAGCGAATGGTGATTAATCAACCCTATGTTAGCGAAAGCTTACAATCTTGAACTGTCAAAACAGCGATTTTTTTCCTAGGGAAAGAAATTGCTGTTCCAAAACACATACACACAACACAAGCACACCAAACAAACAGCAATCCACACACATACACCTAAAATCTTACAACTAACCCTACACTAAACTATACACACACACACCACTAACTATCCACTTACCTTAACCCGAACCCTAACCCAAAGGTCATTCACTATCGCACACTCACCTCACCTAACCCGCCCTAACCCTCACATCCACACAATCGCACACTTACCTGATCCCGACCCGTAACTTTCTACCACAGCACTGAAAATACCAAAGCAACAGAAGCAGACAACCAAATTCTTTCCCTAGGAAAGAATTCGGGTTTCTGTTCCTTCGATGTTTTCAGCTTTCGCTCCATAGGGTTCGATATTAGAACATTCAAAGGTTTTAAACCTCGATGTTCTAATATAGACCCACTGAAAAGGGTTCTTTGACCCAGTTGGACTTTCCCGGTCACCAAATGTCAATAAATAAATAAATAAATGTCAATCTACCACCAGGGATGCACAGGCAGTGACTATCAAGTAAGATTTTATGTATCCTCTAAAACATTTGGTCTTGTAAGTTTATTATGAGCTTCTACTTTCTCAGTTTTGAACATTAAGCCTTGGGCACAGTGCACGTCTTCCTTGAAAGAAAAAAAAAAACAAGACTAAAATTATTTCCTTGCTGATGATTTTTGCTCTTGACACCCTGGTCAAAAGATTAGTGCCGCATTGGTGCAGTGGTTAGCGTTGTCACCTCACACCAAGAGGTTCTCCCGTTCAATTCTCGGCTGGAGTGCCTTCTGTGTATAGTCTGCATGTCCTCCCCGCGGTCGAGTGATGTTAAAGACATGCAGGTAGGTGTGTGCATGAATGGGTGTGCCTTCCTTCAAGGTTCGGCTTCAGGCTGGCAACTTGGCACCATAAAAATCCACTCCCAATCATTAGCGGATCAGAGTTCCGCTGTGGCGACCCCTAACCGGGAAAAGCCGAAAGACATTACTTTACCCTGGGTCAAAAGATTGGGAAAATGCCCTTAAATGCACCTCAGAAAATCTGTAACTATATGGTTACTAGAGACCTCTCAGCCAGCAGACCCCTAAGTTAATTGAATTATTTCCAACTCAGTTATTACAATGCTGTGTTTGCCAAGTAAGGTGTGTTGAAATAATTGTCTCAGGTCCTAGACTGTACAGTAAGTTACTACTAAAAGGTCAATCAGTGTGTCCAATAAAATGTCTATTGTGTTCTTGCAGTGCAGCATAACTGAATGAGATTTGTTATTTCATGTAGGCCTGGGGCTTCATTTTTGTTTCAGTTTACCTCTTTGAGCACTTCATGTTTGGTTAGCTGTGTGGTGTGCAATAGATCTTTTTTTATATCTGTGTCATTGTCTTACACATTTAGTGACATAATACTGATGATATTCTGAGCCAATAGAGTTCAAAATGATTTTTCAAAGAAATGATTTTGGTTTGTACTTCCTCATTTACTATAATTTATGTTTCTCTGTCTTGTTCTAGAATTTCTTGTATATTTATAGATCTTATGTTGCAGATTATCCTTGCTTCTGCTTCTGAAGCTACAGTCTTTTACCAATTACAGTTTCCCATGATTGTATTACAAGAACCTCATGCCTTATATTATGTTCCTTTTCCTCAAAAATTGAGACAACTCTTTATAACCTATATGAGACCATCATGCTTACCATAAAGTTCTTTGTGTTACAGTTCCTCATCCTTATTTCCCAGAACTTTCTAGCCTTGTGTTAAACAAAAACGCTTTTAACATGTACACCGTACCCTGACTAAAGAAACAAACTCCTTCACTCTATTCCTAGTAAGGCCCTGCTATTGCAGAAATAATATGATTTTTCAAGGGGTGAAATCCCAGTGCTTGCATACATAATGAAGGACACCCTCGCTTTACAGAGTATCTAGGAGAGAAAAACTGAGGAATAAATTAAGAAGAGATTACAAGGGGCCGAGAACATGCAAAAGGTACAAAGCTAAGTGCTACAGCATTGTCTGTGCAGACAGGGCAATTTCTTCACATCTATATGAGTCACCAAGGAACATTTTTATCTTGTCCTCAGGAAGAAATTAAAAAAAAAAACAGTGAAACTGAAAAGAAAACTGCATCATTTCTAAACCAGCATGCTTCCTAGTTCCATAGCAGACATAAAGAGGAGACAAAGACCTTGATTCTGGTGCATTTCATTTATTCTTCAAAGATGGACTGCAGTTACTCAGTAGGAAGTCTGAATATTGACACTGTGTGCCTTGAATGCAATCAAAGCTCTGTGAATATCACTGAAGAAAAATAAGTTTCCATATTAACCAGCTAACCTGTCTCCTCCCCATGGACAGATGTTACTATTTTTGTCAGTAATATGTTTCTCTGGTGAATATTCCTTGGTGGTTTTATAAAATGTACAAGCAGGCATGCACTGAGTAGTACCAAGCAGTGGCAGGCAATAATTTATAACAGTAATAGTTACATGAAATCATCTCTGCTTGATAGCAGAATATACTTAGTGAAACAGATTGACCTAGTTTTGCCATCAAAAAGAATAGCATGATCAAATGTAATAATAGTAGCTCAGACAAATCACTTGGTAAATATCATAGTGCATTTATGCCCTTTGCCTTTGTGGACCAAGTAAATATAATTGCCACTTGTGAGATTTAAACCCCAAATTTTGCTTTTCTGCTCATTGACTATTTAAAGTGAAATGAAATATTTGTAATATAGCTACTGCTGAATTTAGATACAAAGAGGGTTATTTCTGCCATTAGTGAGGCTTCAAAAACATAAACTGCAGTAGTTATTTATTTATTTGAAAAGTAACAACTAGGAAATGTGTCCTGAACAGGACCTTATTACTTTTGAGAGACCTGAATGAAATGGGACAGTGTATAACAGACAATAGGAGTATTACCTGCTATGTCAGTGATAACAAAATGTATTTGATGGAGGTTACCAGAAACAAGGAAGGACAACTGAAACTAGAAATTCCTAGTGATAAAAATGCAAATATATGAGCTAAAAAATGCAAAATCTGCTTTGTTATTATTTGGTTGTTCCTCCCCTCTCCCCTCTGATAAATAAGCAGACTCATCTGTAAATGTTTCAAGGAATACAACAACAACAAAAAATAAATAAATATCCTTATCATAAGCTGGTTTTAGAACATCTTCACATTTTATATATATATATATATATATATATATATATATATATATATATATGGATATCCTGTTGAAACGTCTTTTTGCAGAGTTCAAAGAAGCACCAAATATCTTAGAAATATTTAATTACTATGCAGTTTACAGTGTTCATCCCCTTTGTCTAGGAGGGCTATGCAGGGTCACACTGGGGAGAATTTCTAGCTGACTATCCAATTAATTCGATTAATTTTGAAAGCAGCCAATCAAACATAGGCCAGGCATTTCACAAGTGGAATGCAGCAGATGACATTCCACAAGCATCATACAGCAGGTAGCATGCCATAAGGATTTTGCAGCAGGTGTCATTCCACAAAGATCATGCAGCAGGTGACATTCCATAAGGATCTTGCAGCAGATGACATTCCACAAGATCATGTAGCAGGTGTTGTCACAATATACAAAATTACTGTATCCTTACACAAACAGAACTAGTTCTAGGTATCCACAAAATGCCTATGCAGATAACTGCTGCTTCAAACACACAGGACACATGGTCCAATCCTAATGTAATTCTGTAGTATGCCATGCAAATGTGTCTTAGTATGGATGCATAATATGTTACTCCCAGACTCTGTTCTGAATACAGACTTAGTAGTAGCAGACTACACACTGGGGAAGTAAGGAGGTAATGCTACATGCACAATGTACCCATGTCACGGTCTCCCCAAGTCAATGTTCAGAATTTTTAAGATGGAATTGATACTGCCATATGGAATCAACTCACTGGGCGATTATCTACAGTCTATGTCAGGGTCAGTGTGTGGCTGATTTTAACGTCATTGTGGAAAACTGACCGCCATTTAATTAGAGCTTGAAATTATACTGTGAATGCAACATAGATATGCCATAAAGAAGGTTTGGACCTTAGTTAATACAGTAGATCCTGAATTGTACATCTTGTTGTGTAATGTAATGGTACTTAAAATGCTTACATCTAAGTCCTTTGAAGACATTGTGTAAATCTTTCAAAGACACTTCAGTCCAAAGCCAACTGTTTTGGTACATCTCAGGTCATTCGCACCCACATGACTCTGTCATTGTACATGTGGGTGTAAAATGACCTGAGACATATCTTCCTGGACTACATGAAAAGAGACATGGAGGAGCTCTCAGATTATGCAGCCCAGGCAGGTATGACCGTAGCCCTGAGCAGCATCCTACCATCACTCAGAATGATACCACAGTACAAACAGAAAATTATAGATTTCAACAATTGGCTAAGTTTCTGGTGTCATTCTAAGGGGATCAATATCTGTCTGCCTGGGATGACATGACTGATGGACCTCGATGCTTTGCCAGAGATGGCCTGCATCTGTCACCCCTGGGCTTCTGGATACTGGCCAAGGCTCTTGCCATCCCTATAGTACCTTTTTTAGGCGGTGTTCCAAAGACCAAATTACCACTGTAATAGCTACAAACAAATGCAATCTGAGGGTCATGCTGCTCAGTGGTAGAAGACTAACTCTCAAAATGATGTCACTCGAAGCACTCCTTAAAATTGAGAACATTGACATTTGTACTGTAGCAGAGACCTGGTTCAAGGCAGCAGAGAGCACCCCTGCACTACCAGGCGATAACTCATTCCACACCTTTCGGCCCCAGAACTTGGACCAAAGCTCCAAAGGCAGTGGTGTTTCCATATTCATAAAGGATGCACACACCTCCAGACTGGTAGCCCAACATAACGCATCAGAGATACTTCAGGTGCAGCTAACACTGGGTAAGACAGCAATTCAGGTCATAGTCTGTTATAGGTCCCCAACCATGTCCCAAGACACTCACTCCATGTTCCTAAGCACCCTGGAGAATATTAAGGTCCAACCTAACACTCTCATACTGAGTGACTTCAACTACCCCTTGATTAACTGGGAAAACTACTCATGTACCAATACACTTGTCCAACGTTTCCTGGAATTCATTAATTCCAATACGCGGTACCAGCTTATTCTTAATCCCATTAGAGGTAGCAACATCCATAACCTGGTAATTACTAACATGGGCGACTGTTGCTCTACACCAATAGTCAGCTCCTCCCTGGTTAGATCTGACCACAAACTAATCACCTTGGAAATCCACACCCCACCCCCTCCGCAAAGGTAACCACCATGAAAAACTTCTCCAAAGCTAACTTTGGGCTCCTAAAAACAGAGGTGGCTAACTTCACAGCACTCATGCAAATGGAGAATAGTGGCATGACTGCCAAATCAAACACCAATGCACTGTACGAACACGTACACAAATGCATGGATCTCACCATACCCAATAGAACCAAGATGCTCTCCTCCAAAAAAAGAAGCCAATCTGGTGGTCCCATCATAAACAAACTCTACAATAGAAGGAGGAAACTGATGCGGAATAAGGTTAAGTCCCAAGACTGGAAAAACTCCCTTATCAGCCTCAACAAAAAGTTGAGATCCCTCATCAAATCCTCTAAAGCTAGCTATGAAAACAGAATTGCAGCAGATAGTAAAGACAACCACAAGGCCTTTTATAGTTATGTAAAGAATCTCCATGGCAATACCCAGATTTGTTCTGTGCTACTGCACAATGGTACCTGCTATACTGAGCCAACAGATATCGCCAATATACTGGCTGACAGATTCAGTGCCAACTTTACCCCCCCCCCAAGGACCAATCACAATACCAGTAGATTGCCAGGCACCCAGTATTACTGCTGCACAGGTTAAAACAGCACTGTCCAAGGCCAAGAATACAGCTTCTATGGGACCTGACAATATCCCTGGCTGTGTTCTACATGAACTACAGAGTGAACTGGGACCTCACCTGTGTGTCCTGTTCAATCACAGCCTTACCTCAGGCTTTGTCCCTACCGAATGATGCACTGCTATAGTCATCACTCTCCACAAAGGAGGAGCAACTACAGACCCTGGGAACTATCGCCCCATTAGCCTGACAAGTCTGATATGCAAAGCTATGGAATGCATCATCATGGAACTAATAAACAAGGATATAGGGAATCTCCAAACTTTGGATCCCACACAGTTTGGTTTTGTGAAGAGTAGATCATGCCTGCTCAACCTGGTTGACTTCTTTGAGTCAGCCACCAGAGCTGTGGATGAAGGCAAGGTGGTTCATACAGCCTATCTTGATCTGGGTAAGGCCTTTGATACCATTCCCCACTCAGGAATCATAGAAAAACTCACTAAGCTAGGCATCAACCCCTATATCACTAGGTGGGTTGCAAACTGGCTCACAGATAGAACCCAGAGTGTGAAAGTAGCTGACTCCAAGTCAGACTGCTGACCAGTCATGAGTGGAGTCCTACAGGGATTGGTTCTGGGTCCTCCCCTGTTTGGTATCTACTTCTCAGAAGTCCAGGCCAACACGAAGGGACTCTGGCTGACAAAGTTCGCAGACGATTGCAAGTTGAGAGCCATTATTAACTCCCCAAGTGATGTTGACATCCTACAGAAAGGCCTCACTGAGACCAACAACTGGTGTCAGAACCATGGCCTTAAGCTCAATGACAAAAAATGTGTCGTCAACCCCTTTGGGAAAAACCCAATTCCCATGAATTACCACATCAATGGTATTTCACTGAACCCAGAAGGCATTATAAGAGATCTGGGAACACAGTTTGACAGCGACCTCTCTTTTGACCACCACACTGCCACTGTGGTCAGAAATTCCTTCTATGCAGCACATCTCATTACTAAGGGTTTTGCATCTAGGAAGAAAGAGGTCATTGTCTCCCTCTACTCTTCCCTCATTAGGCCAATCATCAAGTACAATGCCCCATTTGGCATGTACCTCACTAGACACCTGCAACAGCTGGAGAGGCCACAACAGTACCTCACAAAGAGGATCCTAGGCCTTAAACACTTGTCCTATATGGACAAACTCAAAAAAATCCAACTATTTTCTGTCTCATATCACCTACTTAGAGGTGATCTCTGCTTGACTTACAAAGCCACATCTGACCCAGCTCAGTTAGAAATGCTACATCTAAAGAAATCCCAATCCCTCTTTACCACATGCTCCAGAGACCTCAGCCTCATTACCACAATCAACAGAATGTGCTGGAGGGACAGGTTCATAACGCAGAGACTGCCCATGCTATGGAATAGACTTCCCATACATATCAAACAGAGCACCTCACTGGCCCCCTTCAAGAGAAATCTTGATGAGTAGGTTTCAAATAGAAAATTCACCCTGGGGATCACTCCAGTGGCTCTCCTCGACAGAGGCACTGGAAACTAAGGTTGGGTGTCACGATGCCAGGATAATCCTATGGGCTAGGCTTGTAAAGGCTCCAGGGCCATTTGCCTAGTACACACCTATGAACTTATGAGCCTATGTTATAGCTTAACATTTTAGCTTTCAAAAACAAAATCAAAAGTCCTTCTAAATATGTCACATAACTAAACTAGCTGCCATCTTCAAGTGGAATAGGTTGAAAACAATGAAAGTCTAGTGTCTGTTATACATCAAGAAAACATAAACTATTACCACTGACATCAGTTTTAACCCTGGACAAAGCATTATAAGGCACTAGTGACATGTACATGCCTCCAATTCTAACTCTCTGTATCCTATTAATAAACCAATTTTGATCCATTTAGTAGCACAGCTGTTAATTTTTATGTTTTATTATATCCAGTATAGCACCATGCCAGATTGTCAAATGGTTTTGCATGTCCAAATATGTTATATGAAATGTTAGATTTTCAGCTGTAGCAGCAGTTATTTGGTCAAAGAATCCCACTAACATTAAAAAGGCAGGACATGTTCTTTATGAATCTACAATGATTTTGTTAGCATGTGGCTTTCCATTAGTACTATTTTTGTTGTAGATCAGTGAGCCACCCCTGTATAAATGACATTACAATGGCTGGTTTCCAGGATTCGGGAATGTAACCTGTGGTGAAGCTAATTGGGGGTTCAGCTAAGCCAAAGTTGGAGCTGATTGTCAGTCAACTAGGCATTTTATCAGAGTCCATAGATAATGTGTTCTCAGCTTTTCAGAGGACTCAGAGGACTTGTTCTATAGCCATTAAAGAGGGTGACTGAAACTAGAATCTGTGGAACAGCTTTAACAGTGGGTGGAGGAAAATGTTGCACTAATTTTGTCAGCTAGGGCATTAGCTATTTACAGTGAATAACAGTAGGCAGTATTAATATGGACTATATCTGAACATTGTTGGGTGTTAGTTACCATACTTACAGAAAAAAGTGTTAGTTCTCGATTCAGTTGCAATTTTAAGATAGGTTTGATCTTCCAAATGTTTTCCTTAACCCTTAACTAGTTTGCTTAAGTGTACTGTTAAGGTAGGTAGAACGAGAGCTCTCATAAGCATTAATTAATTTATTTTTCTTGTTATATAATTTAGTTATATGGGTTTCTTTTTAAATTTCTTATTTATTTGGTACAGCCTTATCATTACAACTGTTGAAGTGGAAATGGAAGTCAGAGACTGAGACATAAGCAAGACTTCAGCAATTAGAACTAGCTGAGGAGGATTATAATGGAATTTTTTTAAAGTCATCAAGTGCATTTTAAAATCTTTGCTTTTGGAAAGTCCCTAAACACAGAGGTATTTATAGGAGTATCAACAGCTTTAAAGGAAAAGGTGACTAATTTATGGCTTAATTTATTGAGACAAGATAACACATATGGAGATTTCAAGAAATGATAATTTTTGGAAGGACGAGATCAAGGGTATTTGGGCCCCCCTAGTAGGATGGTTATCTATTTGTGCAGGGAAAGTTAACTTTAATAATCCCAAGGAGCTTTCTGGCATGCTGACAAGCAATTTAGGTCAGATAATTCATTGTAGGACAGTTGTATTCCTCCAGAAGAAATGTGTTGGGTTTTAGGGGATTCAGCTACTGTATTAAGATAGTTACTTTGCTCAGAGAGGGACATAAGAGTGTGTACTATAGCTGGTTATAAAGTGGTAATTAATTTTGTTTAAGGTGAGCTGAACATCTAAGAGTTCACATTTACTGTCCAGAGGAATCAGTCATGAGGTGACAATATTCTGTCCAGAAGAATTAGTGATGAGGTGACAAGATCCTTGATGAATACTGATTCTTTCTCACAATTGCCATTAAGTCTGAAAATATGATAGATACTAAACGCTGGAATAGAGAGACTGTTTCAGTTATTTTTAAACCGTCTCTGTAACTGTATATATACAAGTGTGTTCAAAGTGCTGGAAGGCCTCAAGTTTGGGTATTTTTCTTAAGACTCCAGGCATTGACTACAACCTCTTTAATGTGCTCCAAAACAGAATTTACTCGGATGGAATATCCAGCAAAATGATTTAATTTAAAAAGGTACTTGTGTAGAAAGCAAGGACTTTAATGACAACGAGAAAGCCTTGGTAAGAGAGGTGTAGATAATTCCTGGCCCAGAAGGAAGGCTTAGTAGCCATCTTATCCCAGGATGACACATACTGGATCCCTCTAAAATGACAACAGCTACTTAGCCAACTATTAAGGTCAATTATCTTGTCATTTAATGTCAGCATTATTGTGGATGTTGGCAAAATACCACTCAAGACCACTGTCTTTCCTGCCTTGGACACATGCATATTAAACTCAATCATATCCTTCTGCATGTCCCTCTGGTATATTGCCTAAAGACATTCACCTTCATGTGGACCATTATTGGGCCATAATAGCATTTACTGGGATGGAGGGATCTAAAACCCCTTTGATTTGTCCCAGATTCTAGCTTCTGAAAGAAAACAAACTTCATTCTTATCCAGCCAGGTGAGGGTAGTGTCCATATGCCTGACAATACAGTTACCTCACATTACATTATAGTGAGTGCATGCAGTTTTGGCCTTCAGGACCCAGAGTCTGCATCCTTGTTATGTTTATTGGCTATGGGCATGGAGGATGATGGAGGTTGTGTTACTTTGTGAACTGCTGTCTCAATTTTCTTAGTCCTTAATCTAGGAAGCTTAGGCAGTGTTTTTAAATGACTTTAATGTAATTTGGTGAAGAAGAGGTGCTCTGTGCTCTAAGTGTGTGTTGTGTGAGTGTGTGTGTGTGTGTGTGTGTGTGTGTGTGTGTGTGTGTGTGTGTGTGTGTGTGTGTGTGTGTGTGTTATGCATTCCAAATATGTTCTGAGGTGTGACAGTAACTTTCAAGTTCAATAAATACTTAAGCCTTTCAAGTATTGAATAATTGTGAAGTAGCAACAGTTTTTCGTAAGTTTGAAACAATTCTCATACTGCATTAAAATACCTAGTGCTATCATGCTGGCTACAGATGAGGCAACGCTGACTTACATTTCATATGGGTTAGTGCAGATGAACAGTATGAGAAAACAGTATAGCTTAATAACCTACTAATAACCAATTCCAAGTACAGAACTATAAATGAAATAGTTTCAATGCAGTTCCAGTACAGCTGTCGGCACAAGTAATACAAATATGTCAGATAGGTAAGCCAATACTCTGTAGTGCAGTACTGTAAAGCTGTAACTTTAAATGCTGTGTACAATGAACTTTCCATCATGCATACATCTTCAAGACCACCAAACTTCAGGGTCAGGCAGTGCAGCTCATACCTATTAGACACTCTTTCAGGTAGTTCATCTTGAGCAGCTCATAGAGGAATCCTAATAATTACTACTCATTGAGCCTGTTTTGCTAAAACATTAATTTATGTATCAATTTCTGAAATGTTATTTACCATCAGCATTTCATTTCCAAATCTGCCTTCATGAAATTGGACACTAGTAGATGAATTGATGTAATTCTGCAATTTGGTCAGCTAAACAAGCATGTAATCATGGAATACAGCTCCTTTGACTATATTGCTAAGCCATCCAACCTTTGTATATATTTAGATTAAAACCATTTCAGGATGAAGCTATTTTTGCCATTAAAAAAAAAAAAAAGCTCTGGTCACTGCGTTATCAAAGTAAATGTGGATATGTTCAGCTTTTGTTATTCCTATTGTTCAATTGTCATTGACACTGAAAAGTTATCTGTCTGTCTTACTCTGGATTCTTATGATCAAGAATCATAACACACTAAAGAACTTGCCTTGAGCTATTTTAGGAACTTTAAACCTGCAGCCGGATTTGTGGATAAGTGCTCTGAATTGTGGCAAGCTATCCAACAAGACACTAAATTTATAGCAACTGCATACAAATTAATTAAGGATTTGAAATTTCAGGACAAAATTTTGCTTTCAGAGTATTGGGTAAACAAAGTAACAGTAACAGACAATCAGATATTAAAAGCAATTGATATAACTAGGAAATCAGTTTCTTTTCAAAAACTGATGTACACGGAATTGATGATTTGGAACAATGCATATCACACACATCTTAGATTACATAAATTTAACCCTAGGAATTCTCCAATTTGTCCATACTGTGCAGATCAAACAGTGGATCTTCTTCATATGTTCTGGAGTTGTAAATGCGTATATAAACTTTGGAACTCTCTTAAAGTACAACTGCAAAAGATGGGTTATCAAAGTTCTACACTGTCATGGGAATTTATGATTCTACACATTCCTCCAAGAGAGCTTTCCAGATCGCAAACTATTATTTGTATGAATATTTTTTTGCTGATGAAACTCTATATAGCCACAAATTGGCTAGAACCACATAAGACATCATGGAATAATTTTAAGCTTGTGGCTATAAAACATATACTAGCACATAAATTACTTCTGAAACAAATTAACAAAAATATTAATAACCCGAAAATATGGGAAAAGGTCTTCAATATTATATTAGCATGATACTGATTTTAGGAATATATTAAATATAGGAAGCATTTCATGTAGATATTGTATAAATGGTTTGTAGTAGTTATAGTGGATTATGTGTGTGAGGTTTCTTGTATTTTTGTAATGTTTTTGGAAAATATATTTCAATAAAAATTTATTATGGAAAAAAAAAAAGAATCATAACACACAGTGATAAATGATGAAACCAAGTTTAAATAAATCACTTAAGCTGATGCACAAGTGATTTCCTTATTATATACTGCAAATTATATCAGAATATCATCAGCCTTCATTAGATTTATTTAAATATAATTTATATTTCTATAATTTAAGCACATTTTAGTTACTGGCATAAATGATATAAAATATGGATTTTTTTGTAGCAAGTGAGGTGAAAAATGTGAGCATTTTTGAAATTTATAGTTGCAGTTTTCCAGTGTCTATGCTTATAGTTATGTTCCTATATAGTAGCTCGGGTTAGCATAAAGCTTCTGCTGCTATCTCTTTGCTCTACAAATGTAAGATCATGTTTGATTCAGCACAGGGTTACACATTTCTTACTAATGTCTTTCACTCTGAATTAATTTTGTACTCTGTTTTGGAAGAGACATGGTTATAAATAGCAGTTCCAAGGTATTTTCAACTACTTTTTTGTTCTGTATTATCTGAAGGTCTTTTCATTCATTTGGATAAGAATTTTTGCTAAGCATCATGATTAATGCTGTGTTAAAACCACCCTGCAGTTCAGGTGGTGATGACTGATAGGGGAAATGCTACAGTGGAGCACATGTCTAGTTTGAGAAACTGAGTGCCCAAATTCCCAGTTTATATTGCTACTCTTAAACTGTAAACCACGGCCCACACCCGGCTGGCTGTCCATGTACTCCTTAGTTTGCATGTACTATGGCTGGGAATTTCGAGCTGGCTTATGAGTTTTACTTTTTTTATCCATTGATTACAACCTTAGTAGCAACATACTGCAAGCCATTTTAAAAGTTGTAGCCCTGTTCCCAAACCTTCATGGCAATAACCAAGAGGAGTAGATTATATTTCTCTAGAGGCATTGTGTTATTAGATCATAAATGTTACTGATGTGTCATGTACTGGATGATTGAATTGAACTGGATAATTGATGTGTGTAAAAGACAGACTAATGGTATGCATTGTAGAGATGCTTTCTGCGGCTATCGTGTGATTAAGACTCAAGAGAATACCTAATGGTTCACAGACTTCAGGAATGTGTTACTTTTCTTGTCATCAAACTCTGACTTCTTTTCTTCCTAAATGTGATACGGTGGTAACAGTGTTTATTTATTCCACAGGTAGGAGGGCCAACTAACTTATGGTGAAATAAAGTATTCATGTCACTGAAGCCATCTCTGAGGTCACTAAGTCTCACAATAAGTGATATAATCATTGCAGGGAGCTAGGGCTATGGGAAGAAGGACAGAGACTTTTTAGCAACAGTTCAGCTGTTTTATACAGTTTCTGACAGATGTTCTTCATAGTTTCATAGGTGTATACTAGGCTAATGACCATTGGGGCTTTTATAAGTCTAGTCATGCAACCCAAATGTACCCCATGAGTTACTGAGACTTAGAGGTTGTTTTGAGGGGTATATGTTAGTAAGGGCATGATTTAATGGCTGCCTGTGCCCATCAGAGACATAGGTGTCAGACCTGGGGGTGAATTTCTGATTTCCCATTTACAGGTTCAGATTGCGCTTGAATAGGATTAGGGAAGATCTCTGTTTCACATGGATAAGAAAAGCCTATTCCAGAGAATGTGGATGCTCTGAGAAACATCCCTCTCCAGCCGACCTGTCCCAGTAAAGTCAGAAGAAAAGTTTAAATCCTTAGAGATAGTAGTTCTGGTGCTATTCATTTTGCAGACATGCAAAAGGTCCATTAGAGTGGGATCCGAGGATGCCTTGCATGCCAGGCATATATTGCCTTTCAGCAGTTTGGAGGAAAGTGTAGAAATAGGGCTTAAAGGCAATCTGGATATGACAGTCTTGTTGCTAGAAATCTGCACAAGGTCACTGATGTTTCAATTTTGCATTCTTTGAACAATCATTCTAGTGTCATCAAAACACTAAATAGAAATTCTAGCATTAAAATATTGATTCTAGTCAAAGAACTGTACCTACATATATTTCTAGTGAGCAAAGTCTTGCATCTAAGTCATTTTAATCTGTTGAGCTCAGACTCATATAGTACTGTTTCTTCAGATTACATTTTAACCATCTAAACACCAGTTTTGAGACACATGCCATTTCTCAGTCTAAAATGTTTTTGTTCTGTGTGAAATGGAAAATAAAGTTTTCAGGGAGATTCAAAGAATATGATTGCCTTTTGGGTAGGAGTGAGGAAGCATGCTGTGCTCATAACGTTTGACTAGAAGGAGAAGAAGATGATGAAATATATTACTAAGGCCATTTATTCTTTCACTTTATCCCATTTTAACATGAGAGGGATACACAGAACAGAAGGTGGTCATCTCTTCTTTTCTGAGGAGAGGTTAGGAGGCAGATCATATGAAAGCATAAAAGGCAAGATCACTGCAGAATAATCATTATATGGACTGCCTTGTAGCAGTGTATGAATAACAGGTCAAAATATATTAATGTAGTTATTATTTCTATTATTCATAATCAAACATTGGAGGTGTATGCAGAACAGAAGGTGGCTGTCTTTGGGATTAGAGGTGAGGCGACATGCAGTGCATATATGCTTGGCAGCAACAAAGTGAAATGAATTACTGTGGACATTTATTCATTTTCTTTTATCCTAATCCAGCAACACAAGGGTACACAGAAGGGAAGATAATTTCTTGGGTGTTAATGAAGCAGGATGTGTGGAAGCACAGGGAGGGAAGATCACAGCTGAATGATCATTACATGTATTGTCTAGTAATACATGGACAAGTTGAAATAGAATACTGTGGTCATTTCTTCTTTCATTTTCTTCACAATCAAACATTAGAGGTAGATATAGAAAACAAGGTTATTAGCTTTTGAGAGTAGGGGTGAGGAAGCATGCTGTGTGTGCGCATTTGTTGACAATAAGCTGAATTGCATTAGTGTGGTCTATTTTTGTCTATTACCTTCTTCACAAGTTAATACCATAAGAGACCACAGAAGTGGTCTATAAGCTAAATTTCTTTTTCTGTCCATTATCTTCTTCACATGTTAATACCATAAGAGTACATAGAAGATGTCTATCTTTTTGGGAAGGACATGGAAAATTATTCTGTGAATATATGCCTGACAGCATCAAATTAAAATATATTATTGTGGCCATTTGTTCTTCCAATTTCATCCAAATCTTTCACCATTGGGCTCTACTAAAGAGTAAAAAGGCATGCTGTGCATGCTGTGTATATAGGTCTGACAGCAAAAAGTTGAAATGTATGACTGTGGACATCCCTACTGAGGAGAGCTTCTGTTTTTTTGTTTATGTCCCTGATTTTCAATTTAGTAGCTAGGATTGCAGTACCTCAGTAACACTCTGGTCAAGGTATGTATATCTATATACAATATATACATAGATATTATAAATAGATACATATTTCACATATAAAGTGTGTCTTGTAGGGGGCAAGCCCCCATTCATACCCCACATGGGAGGCTGCACCCTTGCACCCCTGCTACTTACATATACCAACTGTAACATTGCACAATAATGGGGAAAGAGTAATTTTCCATCACCACTGTACTGCAACACAAACAACAAAATAACTTCAGCATTTTCTGATCAAATTACTTCATGTATTTGACTTACTAAATGTTCGACCATCTTGATCTCACACACACAGACACACACACAAAAACATACACACACACACACACACACACACACACACACACACACACACACACACACACACACACACACACACACACACACACACACACACACACACACAAACCCGTACAAACATGAGTGTCGTTCAAAATATCAAAGAAAAAAATCAAACTTTAAAAGATTGATGTCACAAAATCAAAACACAAAATATCTAAAGATATAAAAACACAAAAAAATATTATTGTAGTGCCACCCACACCCCCTGCTGTTTATACATGCCAACAGTGAGATCCCACAAGAGTGGAGTAAGGCAAAAATCCCACTCCCTTGCTGTGCTATGAACTTCCTCATGTCATATGACTATTGAAATGCTTTTGCCAGCATTACAGACATTTGATATTTTGAATGTCATTTGACTACTTAGAGTGTTCCCATATATGTATAGACACACACACACACACACACACACACACACACACACACACACACACACACACACACACACACACACACACACACACACACACACACACACACACACAGTCACTGATTTGCAGGGTCAGAGCTAAAATGTTTGTAACTATATGGCAGCTTCCAGAATTTACATTTAGTGAACCAGCCATTCTAAAAGATAAAGAAAGCTAGCAGATGATATAGCACTAAAGCAGTATATAAATGTGACAGTATGTGTTCTAGTATACTTCATTGCAAAAATACATAAATTATGTTTAAAAAATATACTTTGTGGCGATCAGAAATTTCAGGTAGATCACTAAGAGGGAAGCCATCCATTTGGTTAAACCTTTGGTCCTTCTCTTTTCTAAAGATTTAATTTCCAATTCTTTTTTAAACACCTTCATTAAATTATCACTTAAGACATTGGCCAACATACGTAATAGAAAACAAACCCTACTAACATTTTTCCATTTAAATACATTATGCACCATGTGTTCTTTCTTAATAAGTATCATCAATCCAACATTGCATAAATTGCTCAGTTGCTGGCTTCTCTTAAACCTCACTCCTCATACTGAGCATTATTCTATATGTATTGTCTCCACAGTTTCCATTTATTTCAATTTCATTTGCTCCTTTCCTTTTCTAAAGATCCCTCTTGCAGTTCTTTTATTTCTATTGCAGTATTCGATATTTCAAATACAGCTGATTTAGACTTTGATTTACATTTTCTAGTAAGTGCTTTTTGGCAGTCAACAGAATTAAACTTAACAAGACCTTACTATGGTGGGGCAATTCAGATCCTGTATCCTAGCTCAAAAGAATCATTTCCTGAGTTACAGCCATTTGCACACCCAATGTTTCTGACAGAGTACTCTGTAAGAATTGTTTAAAATCTATCAACTCATTACAGTCCAACACCATATGTTTCCAGTTACCTGCTTCTTCCCATCACACCTCAAACATTTGCTATCTACATGAGGAAACATGCTTTGAAGGGTGCCTGCGGTATGAAAATAGCACACCTTCTGCACTTTATTGCATATCTGCCAGTCATACATACGCCAGCCCATTCTTCTCTTCTAAATTGCTTTTCCAGTCTCTGTTCCCAATATTTTCTAACCTCTTCTGATCGATTCTTATAGTTATCTTGCAGTCATTTTATATGCCCTACTAATTATCCCATTTAACAGTAGCATCTGTCCTCGTTTCAACTAAAAACTCTATCAGAGCAGATCATTCACTTAAGATTCCTTTATATCTTTCCCTTTGCCTATGCTCTAATATTAATCCATGGTAGGGATGGCACTCTCTAGCTTGCAGTCCAAACATCTTCCTGGCCTGATCCCACTCTATTACCTTCCCCTCTCTAGTAATTTGCTCACAATACCATGGTTTCTTTACCAGTTTTCTCCAGTAAATTCCATCCCCCTCTTACCTGTTTTCTATATCGCTACTTGCAGTCGTCCCTATTGCAGACTCTCCTTTCTTCACTCTTGTGTTGGCTTCTTTCTTTGAATACTTTCTGGTGATTTCTGAATATGATATTCTGTATGGTTATTATTCTCCTTAAGGATCTGCATCCAAAATCCCACTCTCTCCTTATTTCTTGAACCCCCCCCGCCACGCTTCATCAACTTTTCCACTTTGAATTATAAACTTCTGCTTATGTTATGAATATTTGGCTTAATTTTGTAGCTCTAAAATATCTTTTCAAATATGTTAATCCTTAAACCACCTTGTTCTGTTGAAAGGAACAACTTTTCCCACTTAACTCTTGCCCAGGGCTCCAGAACAAGGCAACCTAGGTGCTGGCAGGGGGCCCATAAATGTTTAGAAAAACTTGTCTCTCTTTCACCCCCAAGAGAAAGAAAAAACTGTCTCACTCTCACATCTGTGATTAAAGGCAGTGCTCTGTACCAGTCGACTGGCATAGCTGCAGGAAGCCTCACTCTCATAGTCTCGACAGCACTGTATTTAAGCCACAGAGAGAGAGAGAGAGAGAGAGAGAGAGAGAGAGAGAGAGAAATTTCCTGGAGCTTCAAAGCATAAAGTTTTGTGAGACTTTGGAAGTCAAGCTTTTCAAACTGCTTTCTGCCATATATATGCGTATATATATATATATATATATATATATATATATATATATATATATATATTTATATATATATATATATATATATATATATATAGATCGCCGACAACAAGAACACCGACACCGGAAGATCGACAAAGGAGAAGACCGACAGTTGAGAATCCCGATGCTGAGAACACCGACATGTTAAGATAAGTGTGAGATAAGGATGAATGTTAGGGTCAGGGTGTGCGTAAGGTAAGTGTGTGATAGTGACGGACGTTAGGGTAGGGCGCGGGTCAGGTAAGTGTGCGATAGTGATGGAGTTTAGGGTTAGGGTATGGGTTAAGGTAAGTGCATAGATAGTTGTGTATGTAAGGTTTAGTTTAGGTTTGCAAGGTTTTTGGTGTGCTAGTATTGTGTGTGTGTGTTTTTCGGGAAAGGTATTTGTTTTGTTGATTGTCGGGATTTTGGTTTGTCGGGCATGTGAAGTTTTGTTTTCTTTGAACATCTTTTATCTGTTTTTTCATGTCAGTTATTTCGTTGTCGGTGTTTTGGCATGTCGGTGTTATCAGGTAGACCCATATATATATATATATATATATATATATATATATATGTGTGTGTGTATATGTGTATATATATATATATATATATATATATATATATATATGTGTGTGTGTGTGTGTGTGTGTGTGTGTAGCTGCTAGAATAACAGCAATTTGCCATCTGTTTTGCTTTTCACTTCCTTTGGGGAGCAGCACCAGCTGGTGCGTGGAAATGAATTGCCATTTACCTGAAGTGCGGTAGATGTGTTGTTTTGTGAGTCAGCCCATTTTCACTTTCAAACTGGGTTTTACTTGTTTAATGGAATGTTTTAATGAAAAGTGTGTGCATGTCCTTGTATTCTTTTTATCTTTATGAACTCTCGTCTCACCTGGCGATCTGGCAATTATGTTAATAATTATGTTAGTCATATAAGTGTTACAATAATGCCAGTCATTAAAATTTCCATAATTATTATTCCTAAGTATGAACACTCTGGTTAAACAACTTGCTCAGAGTCACAAAGAAGGCAAATAGGAGTGGAAAGATTCAAACCCTGTACATTTGTTTACAGAAGGGTGTTTATTAAGAGCTTAGAGCCTTAATCTATTGCACCAGCTGCCAGATCTTCATTGATTGTTTTAGTCAGTTAATAATCTCAGCTAGTCATTAGAGTTTTATAGATTGTATTTTTCAGAAAATGCATGTTGCTGTTTGGACCCATGTTCCACCATTATGTTTAACTTTGTCAAGAATTCCTGGACAAAGTAGATGATGCGTATTTTGGTCTGTTCCTTGTAAAATTTGTGGCTTTCTGGCAATTTGTTGTGGACTGCTGTCACTAAATACAGACATGTGAATTTAAAACTTTGTGACCTTTGGGAAATGCTTGGTTATGTGAAGATTGTTATTCTAGCAATTTTCTAGATATATGAGAGAAATATTTAAAAATCTGTTCATGATATTTTTATGGCTCTGACTCTTGAGCTAAGATGCTGGGAGGGCAATGGGGGGGGGTGGTTTCAGTGGGTTGCACTGTATGGTTCTCACGGCAGTGGGCTGGAATACACGTCTCAGTCATGACTTATGTGTCTGTTCATTCATTTGATCACAAACAAGTATATACAAGGAATTGTAACTGTGTGTGTGTGTGTGTGTGTGTGTGTGTGTGTGTGTGTGTGTGTGAAAGTATAACTACTTAGTTCCTCCATCTCAAAGTAGCTATGGTGTAAATGAAGGAATTTATTCTAACATCTTCATTTTAGCCATGTTCTTTGGTTACAGTCTTGGTCTTCTTTTGTTGACTGTTCATTGTGTTTATTGTTTGGCTGTGAATAAGATGGGCAGCATGAAGTCTAGGAATTTAATACTAAAGTATTAATTATAAATGCATTTTAATTTAACTTGCTTTTTATGATCTCAGGTGTAAAAATACATTGTGTTGGGCTACAGCAGTTTATCTGGTACTTAGTGCAGATTAGTACACTGAGCTGTTAATGAACTGGTTCCTGTAGTGCAGGAAATGATTCTCTCTGCCTTTGCTGAGTGTGCAAGTCTGACCAGGTCAGTTCACCAGACAGCACTCCTGGGCTGCCCCTGAACAAGACTCTTCTGCCCAATGGGCTGCTCCAAGTTGCTTTACACATTTCTTTTGAATTCTTGCACTCTGCAGATAGCTGCTAATTAGCGCTTCACAGTATGCTGTTTGACTATGAATCGCAGCATGTCACTAGTAATTTAATGGATTGCCAGATGTATTTTCAATAAGTGAGTTTCAAACGAAGAGATGTTTATGTGGTTCATGCTAAGCCTGTTGTCAATATGAGTGTTTTGTTTTATTTATCAAATGACTTCCATTGTTCCTGTTGCAAAAATTTTAAATATGTTTTAAATTAAATCCAAATATCTGTAATCGTTGTGAAAGTAAAATAACAAAATAGTCTGCTTGCTATTAGGTATTAGGTATGAACAATCTTTTATGGTAATTGGGAGAGACAGCCAAGTAATGGGATATTAGTATGGCTGGGGGGGGGGGGGCTGGTCCACTCCCCAGCCTAAGGCCCTATTTTACCATGATCCAACACTGATCTTGCCCTTTTCCCCTCCCTGATACATTTCTTCAACTCTTTATTAATTACTGTTCACAACTTCTCCTCTGACTGATAAAAATATTCCTGACTTGTATATAAAACTAAAAGGAATAAAAACATGTCATTGCTTGTATCTTACTATCTATATCCATAAACAAGAGATTTCATTTTCTCAGTTTTTGTATTATCTTTTTTGTGTCTTCGTACATATCCATAGCTGCCTTAACAGAATACTTTTTAATCTGCATTCCTAAATACTTCATCTTATTGTGACTCCATAAATAAGGGTGTGACTGAAACTATTTGTGTATGGGTACATTATTTGTGGCTATAGTCTTTGTTTTGTCTTCATTCATTTTGCATCTTGAAATTACCTGAATCTGTCTCAGGATGTTCCACTACACTAAGATGTCCTTGTCAGGATTTATCAGGTACAAAATAACAGCATCTGTTAAAGCTAATTGTTCTTAATTACCATGCTAATAATATACTTGCATTTCTAAGTCCATTATTTTCTTTGCCAATGACTCTAAATATAAAGTCAACAACAAAGGAGAAAGAGGGCACCCCGGCCTGGTTCCTCTGTTCAAACACAACTCATCAGAGAGGAACCCTCCCACTTTAATTATTGCCTCTGATCTGTCATATATCCTCATAATAAACCTATTTTTGTATCAGGGAATGCAAGTGCTTCCACTGCCCTACTCATAGAATCCCAGCTTACTCTGTTGATTGTTTTCTCTGCATTAAGAACCACCACTAACAATGGTATTTTCTTATATTTTGCTTCTCCCTGGATCATTGTTGTTCTATTAATATTGTGAAATGTTTTCCTCACCTCCACAAGATGTTGCTGCTTCCTTTCCTGTTAAAATACTGGTAAAATCTTCCAGATCATTATCACTGTCTTCCCTCTTGACATTCAAATTTCCACAAGAATACCTTTTCTTCCTGGAGACTTTCTTGCATATTGATTATGCATCACTGTTTTTATTGAATTTCTTCCTATCTTAACTGTTAGGTGTTGAGGCTCATCCACCTTTAACCTTGGCATAATTAAGTATCTCATAAATATGTCCATTTGTGCTGTTTCTTGACTTCCACATTCCTCTGCTTTATACAAATTTTCATAAAATTTCCAAAATATCTTTAATACCTCTACATGATCGCCAGTTATTTTTATTGTTATAGGTTCCCTAAGTTTGCAGACAACCCTTTTGACTTTCTCTTGCCCAAGACATTGGGCTAGAAGTTTTTGTGCTCTGGAATTGTTATCAAAAATTGATGCTTATCATCAATCTTTGTAAACTCATGCATCATCCAAATACTCCCTTATTTTCTCTTTAGCACTCAGCAGTTGTATCTCTCCTTAATCTGAGAAATTTCCCTTATTTTGCCCTGCTTTAACCTTTGTCAGTGCTTCTAAATAATTTTATTACTATATCTCTTTTGCTTGTATTTCTACCCTATTTTTAAACCCAATTTCATTTTATCCCACTCAGTAACTCTTAGTTCTGAAGAAATTTCTATCTTTCTCAATAACTATCAAATAATTTCCACTACACATTCTTTAAATTCCTCTCTTTTAAACCAGTAGCTGGTAAAGTGCCTGTGTCTCATTTATACTTCATTACTGTGCATTTTTATCTTAGTTTTTATAGGTGCATGTTCTGAAATAGTTATTGGATCTGTGCTGAAGCTTTCAATTAAAAGTACATGTTCCCGAGAAATATAATTTCAATCCAGTCTAGTTCAGTTACTGTACCTTGAAGAATAATATGTAACTTCTGCCCGGGGTTCCTACTGCTGGATTCACATCTTTCATGTCAAATATTCTCATAAATTTCTTCAGAAATCTAGCCTCTTTTGTTATATTTTCCATTCTAGGCCCCCCATACATCTTCACTGTTGCAAATGAAGTTCTAGTCCCTGCCTACAATTAAAAATCCCTGCTGAAAGCTGACTATTTCTTAACTTTTCTTAAGCCTTATAATAGCAGTTTTTGATGGAATATAAATACATGCCAGCATAATCCTCTCCACTTGCCAATAGCCCCTTGCTAACACAAATCTATAATTTTTGTAGTTTTTCCTCTTTTATCACTATTGGAACCCCTTTATCAATCAGCATCATTACTCTCCTTTTTCTTTGTCCCTGATATTCTGCTGAATATCCATCCTGAAACCCCTTCTTAGTCAAATTCACATTTTCATTTCTTTCCAAATGTGTCTCTTACAGCATTGCTGTTTGCAACCTGCATTTCTTTTTTTAAACACCTTTACTGAATTATCACTTGTGACACAGGCAAACCTACATTTATATAAAAGTAATCAAGCCATATTAACAAGTTCACATTAACAAACATTATAATTCACGTCTATTGTTATACATCACATAAGCTAAACAACATTACATAAATGATTCAATTTCTGCCTTCTGTTAAACCTCATTCTGCCTTCAAAACATTTTTCTGCATGCATTGTTCCCGCATGTTCTTTTATCTCAGTTACAGTATTTATTAATTCAATTATAGTTGGTTTATTTTTTGATTTCCATTTTTAGTAACTGCTGTTTTGGCAGCCACCAGAATTAAACATATTGATGGCTTGCTATGTATTGACAATTCAGATCCTATATCCTAGCTCAAAAAATTATTTCCATAGTTAATACTCATTTACTCATCCACTGTTCCTGACAGCAGTCGGTAGGGCATTTTTAAAGTTTCCCAATTTATTACATTCCCAAAACATGTGTTCCCAGGTATCTTTATCTTTCCCATCACACTTCCAGCATTCACTATCTACCTGAGGAAAAATTCATTAGAGTCTGCTTAGGTTATACAATTATCTATGCAAACACTTCCAGGCAAAAATATCCTAAATCCTCTAGCTTGTGCTGCATATAGGAAAGCCATATATATGTCCCCACATTGTTTCTTTGTGAATTGCATATCTAATATCTTTTCCCAATCTTTTCTGACCTCTTTTGATTGATTCCTATAATTACTGTCCAATATTTTATGTGGTCTACTAATTATATCTTTTTAACTGCATCTTAGGTTCTAGATTCATTTAAAAACTCAACAAGTGCAGGTCTTTCATTTAGGATCCCCCTACCCCTTTATCTTTGTCTATAATTTGATATCAATCCCTGATAGGACAGGCAATCACTGGACTACAATCCAAATGTCTTCTTGTCCTCTTACCCTTCTATTACCTTTCCTTCTCTAATTATTTGTTCCTAATACCTTGGTTCATTTGCCATCTTCCTCCAGTAAATTTCAGCCCCCCCCCCGTCTATTCTCTGTACCCCTAATTGCAGTTAACCCTATTGGCAGAATCTTCTTTTTCCATTCCTTTGTTGGTTTACTTCTTAATGTGCCTTCTTCTACTTTATGAAAGCTCCTCATTAGCACTCTTCAAGAAAAATCTTGATGATTGGATGGGAGATAGGAAATTCACCCTGGGGATCACTTCTGTGGCTCTGCTCGACAGTGGCACAGGAAAATAATGTTCTTGAGTGGTGAAATCCAAGGTACCTTTGGCTAGGCTTATATAGGCCCTAGGGCCAATAGTCTAGTACCTACCTATGAACCTATGAACCTATGAATATAATATACTATATGACTCATTATTATTCTCCTTAAGGATCTGTGTTAACAAATCTCATTCTTTATTTCTTGATGTATTCCACTGTTTCATCATCATTCCTTTCAGCTTTGAATTGTAGCTTTGTGTAGCTCTAAAATATCCCTTTAAATTGGGTAGTCTTAAACTCCCTTGGTCTATTGGGAGGATCAACTTATCCCACTTGGCTCTTGCCATCTTTCCCTCCTAAGTAAAATCATTCAACTCTTTATTAATTACTATCCACAACTTCTCCTCTGGTTGATAAAAACATGCCTGACTTGTGTACAAAACTAAAGGACCTAAAAATATTTTTACTGCTTGTATATTGCTATCCATATCCATAGGCAAGAGCTTCCAGTTTCACAATCTTTTTATTATCTTTTGTTTAGTCTCTTCCCACATATCCTTAGGTGCCATAACTGAATCGTGTTTAATCCATACTGCTAAATACTTCATTTTATATTATATGTCACCATAAATATGGCCAGTTCATATGTGGGCACATAGTTTATAACTATAGCCTGTGTTTAATCTTCATTCATTTTATTTTTTTTTCAAATATAATAATTTTTATTGCATTTCACTTCTATTTAAATACAAGAAAATAATGGCACAGAAAATATACATACAAGCTACTTCGAATATCACGTTTCAGTCGTCCAAATATGATATACATAACATAAACCATCAATGTTAGGGTAACAATTATACAGAATTGTCTAATAATCAAGCTGCTCTTAATGAGCTGTAAAACATACATTTACATAAAGATAGTATACAACATATTGAAAATGTGACATTAAAACATTGCAACCAGATATTCTAGTCTACCTAAATAAACATTCTGTCTTCCACTAACTATGTACAATATATACACTAATGTCACCTTAATGTTCATCTTATATGTGTTTGCCATGACCTGTACACTGTTATTGTGGGTATTTCTATAACAATTGCCTTTAGTTTCCCTTAATTATGTGAAGTAATATTGATGGTGAAGTCCCTTGGTCATAAATCAATTTTGTCTTAGGATTTCTAAAAGCGTTTTCCAATGTTTCTGATAGTAAGATAGTTTTTTTTGGCTTCTTGTAATTAATTTGCTTGCTAATAAGTATTTTATAGCCATTCCCTTAAATTCTTTCCATGTGATTTTACTTCTATCTAACCAATTTTGGGCTATATATGATTTGATCATTGCACACAATGTGACTATGATGTGTTTATTTTCATATGAGAAATTATTAAGGACTATATGTAAAATTGCCATTTCCCATGACAGGGTAGAGTTGGTGTATCCCTTTTTTTCTAACTTGGTTCTTAGCGAACACCACAGCTTGTAAACATTTTTACAGCTCCAAAAAATATGAAGGGTGTCAGTAACACTGTTTTGGCATTTGGTACAATAAGGGGAGTGGGAGGGATTAATTCTGCTAAGAAAAAGTGGTGTGTGATATGCATTGTTATTGATCATAATTGCATTGTTATTGATCATAATTTGGGTATAAATTAGTTTTTTAAGGGGAGTTAATTTCAAAGTAAGTTCAGTAGCATCAGATTTTTGTTCATCAGTTATCTTATTATTTTTCTCTTCCCAAAATTTGGAATATAGAGTTGCATCTTGATATCTAATTTTTGTTATTAATCTATATGTATTTGATAACATTTTAGATCTCAACAGTAGCAGGTTAATACTTTGTTGATATACCTGCATGTCTTGGTTGTCTATTTTGATATTCATAGTAATTGTGTTGATCAGGTATATTAATTGGTTGATTATGGTATTATAGCTTTTATTTACTTAAATTTTTTGTCTAATATTGTCAACTGAGAAGCTTTTGATCTGGTATAGGTCCCATACAGTGATATTTTTACTGATTCAGGTTTAATATGGTATTGTTTAATTTAATATTATGATTAAGGTGTTCTGGCTGTCTCAATACCAAAGTATCTTTAAGATTTAGGGAGGCTACCAGCTTTTGAAATATTACTGTGTTTCTTATTATTATGCGATGAACCTTAAAATGCTTTAAAGTCTTAGAATTTAGAAAGGGTACTGCTCTAGGGTTTAAATTGCATGAGATTAGATGATTGTAATATATTTTAATCCATAGTGGAAACCATGCTTTGTTGGATGGTTCAAAATTTGCTATTTGTATAATTCGACTAGTGTTTAGTATGTTGTAGTATGTTTGGAATTCAGGTAGGCCTAGGCCCCCTTTTTGTTTGGGTAATGTTAATTTAGTGTATTTTATTCTTGTACTTTTTGGATGCCAAATAAACTTTCCTAGTAGTGTTTCAAGTTTGGAGAATAAGTTTTTTGGTATATTTTGGTTAATAGCACTAAAATGAAACAATAGTCTTGGAAGAATATTCGCTTTAACTATGGCCGCCTTAGCTAGTGGAGATAGATTGAGGTTTAACCATCTCTTAGTGTCTTCAGTGATGTTAGACCAGGTTTTAAACAAGTTGTTTTTAATCATGTCAGATTGGGGGTGAGTGAACATAATACCCAGATATTTGAGATTATAACTGACTTTAATTCATAGGGAATATGATGGATTTATTAGGGTTAATCGCATAATTAGATATTTTTGAGAATTTTTCAATGGAGTTTACTATCTTATTCAGATCAGTATTAGGGAATTCAAAATAAATGTTAAGATCATCAGCAAAAGCTGTATACTTTATTGGGACTTTGGACATATTCATAATATGGTGGTAAGTTCTTTGTGATATTTTAAGCAGCAGAGGTTCTATGTATATATTGAACAGGTAAGGTGATAGTGGGCATCCTTGCCTTGTACCATTCACTATTTGAATAGACTTTGATTGCTTTTTATATATAGATAGTGCTGTTGTGGCATTTTTGTATAAAGCCCTAACCATGTTTATATAGCCCTCAGGAATACTAAATTTCTTGAGTATATTTAATAAAAAATCTAAATTTACTCTATCAAAAGCTTTGGTTGCATCTACTGACAGTGCATAGCTAGGGCATTTATCATTCACTTTTAAACTAATGATTGAATCAATAGTAAGTGTGTTGTCATATATTTGTCTGTTGTTCATAAAGCCTAGTTGCTCAGAAGATATAATGAGAGGTAGAATTTGTTTGATTCTACTAGCTAGTATTGTAGAAAGAATTTTAATATCAATATTTATGAGTGCTATCAGCCTGTAGTTATTTGGGTTTGATGTATCAGATTTGGGTTTTGGTATAAATATAGTTTTTGAGTTATTGATATACAGGTCTTTGGTACCATACTTTATTATGTATCTGTATACTTTCAGTAGTATAGGAGCTAACTGTTTCTTGAAAGTCTTATAAAATTCTGCCACGTAACCATCAGGCCCTGGTGATTTACCTGGTTTCAACTTATTTACAGCAGCAACAATTTCTTCTACACTTAAGGAAGCTTTAAGATTATTTATTTGTGTCTCATTCAGTACTGGAAATTGTAACTCTTCAGTAAATTGATGAAATAATGACTCATTAAACTGGTCTTGGGGGGGGGGCATATAGTTTTTGGTATATCTCTTCAAAAGCTGCAATGATCTGTTCATCTGTCTCTAAAGTTTTGTTATTATAACTTAGTTGCTTTATTTTGGTGGGAGGATTCTTAATGTTTATGATTCTTGCCAGTGCTTTTGAGGGCAATTAAGCCCATTCTGCATATTTGTGGTGGAGTTTAATTTCATTGATTGAGTACTGTTGTGTTTGAATTTCGCGTAGTTGTCCTTGTAGTGTAACCATTTGACTTTCAAGTACTGGTGAATAATTTATTTGCAGTTCTGACTCTATATTTTTAAATTTTGATTCTATTAATATGACTTTTTCTCTGTTTATTTTTTTATAGAAAGCAGCTTTTTGAATTAATATACCCCTAATAGTGGCTTTTGTAGCTTGCCATTGAATGTCGTATGGTATATCTACTACTTCTAGGTTGTTATAAGTTTGGGTAAGAATATCTATGATATTTTGTAAAACATCTTTAAGCTTTAGTAAGTTAGTATTTAACATCCAGTTCATAACTGTTTGGGGTCCTTGCACTGAGCTCCCCAATCTTCATTCATTTTATATGCTGAAAAAAAAGAACTGTCTCAGAATATTCCACAACACTGATATGTCCTTTTCTGGTTCAATCAGGTACAAAAGAATATCATCTGAAATAAAGCTAACTTTTCTTGAGCACCATACCAATTATATCCTTGAACTTCTGAGTCTCTTATTTTCTTTACCAGTGGCTCTAAATATAATGCAAATAACAAAGAGGAAAGAGTACACCCCTGCCTAGTTCCCCTGTTTAGACAGAGAACCCTCCCACGTTGATGTTTGCTTCTGATCCTTCATATAGTCTTGCAATTAACCTCAATATTGTATCAGGAAATTCCAATGCTTTCATTGCCCTGCTCATAAAACCCCAACTTACTCTCTCAAATACTTTTTCTGCATCAAGATTCACCAATAACAGCAGTGTTTTCTTACATTCTGTTTCCCTCTGGATCATTATTGTTATATTAATGTTGTCAAATGTTTGCCTCCCATCCACAAAACCAAACCGGTCTATATCTATCAATTTTGGCATCACTTTTGTCATACTTTTAGCCATTATAGACATAAAAACTTTATAATGATGGTTTATAATTGAAATGAGCCTATATGAAACCAGGTCAGATGGGTCTTTACCATTTTGGTGTCTTACAGCCAATACAGCTTTTTTGACAGAATGTTGGTACATCACCTCCTTTTCAAACACTTTGAACAAAACCTTTCAGATCATTATCACTTTCTTCCTTCCTATCTTCCAAACTTCTACCAGAATACCATCTATTCCTGGAGACAGATTAGTTATACATCACTGTTTTTATCTCATCTCCTCCTATCTTAACTGTTAGTTGTTGATCCTCATCTACTTCGAACCTTGGCATATTTAAGTCTTCCATACATATTTCTATTTTTCCTTTTTCTTGATTTCCCCACTTTTCTGCCTTATACCAATTTTCATAAAATTTTTGAAATATCTCTAATACCGCTACAGGATCTCTGCTTATTTTTCTTGTTAGAGGCTCCCTAAGTTTGGCAACAGCCCTTTCTACTTTTTTGTTGCCTAAGTCATTGTGTCAAATGTTTTTGTGCTGTGGAGTTATCAAAAACAGTTGCTTAACAGCAGTCTTTCTAAACTCATGTATATTATCCAGGTACTTCCTTAGTTTCACTTAGCACTCTGCAGTTGCTTCTCTTATCATTTTATGAGATTGTCTTTATTTTGTAATACTGTAACCTTTGTCCACCCCCTAAATAATTCTTATTACTTCTTAACCAGATCTTTTTTTCTTTTATTTCTACCCTGTTTTTAATCTCCACTTTCATTTTATCCCAATCACTAACGATAACTTCTGGAGTACTTTCTATCTTCCCTAATAACTCCCAGATAATTTCTATTACTTATTCCTTAAATTTATTTATTTTTAACAGGCAGGTGCTAATGTCTTATCTTTACTTTATTACCCAGCATATGAATCTTAGTAATTACTGGTACATGATCTGCATATATTATGTATCAAAGTTCTCAATTAAATGCACATGTTCCTGTGAAATATAATTTCTGTCAAGTCTAACCCAGTTATTGTACCTTGGGCAATAGTATATAAATTATTTAAAAGTTCCTATTACTGAATTCACATCTTTCATACCAAATATTTTCATAAGTTCCTTCAGAAATCTACACTCTTTTGTCATATTTTTCCTTCTATGTCCTGCAGATACATCCTCATTGTTGCAAATCAAACTTCAGTCCCCACCTATAAGTAATATTCCCTGCTGAAAGCTAATTATTTCTCCCATTTTAAGCTCCAATATAACAGTTTTATGTGGAATATAAATACATGCCAACATAATCTTCATCCCTAGACAGTAGCCCCTTACTACTACAAATCTGCCATTATTAACTTTTCCCTCTTCTGTCAGTACTGGAGCTCTTTTAGCAATTAGTATAAGTACTACTCTTTTCCTTTGTTGCTGGTATTCTGCATAATATCCATCCTGAAATCATTTCTTTATCAAATTCACATGCTCACTTCTTTCAAAATATGTCTCCAGCAGCATTGTTATTTGCAGTCTGTATTTTCCTTTTTGTCTATGCTGGTGAGACCATTCAGATTCCATAATAATATGGAAAGTGTTGCCATTATGTTAAGAAGTCATTATTCCCATCTGTTGTATATGCAGCTTTTTAAATGTCTATTTCTAACTTTTGTGATACATGCACTCATTAATGTTTGGCAGGTTAATCCTTTATGCAGTTTTTTTTTCTTATCAACAATATTGGAACCTATGTCATATTTTACAATACTTTTTGTTTTAATAAAAACCTTCAAACAAAAAACTCCAAACACACCCCAGAACACGCCAGTAACCTATTAACATAATACAAACATACATAACTATGTACAACTTCAAATAATGAAGATTAAGCATCCTAATATGAACATTTGTGCCAAATAGACAGTTGCTAACACAGGCAATATTAACCTGAAAGTGAGGTTATCCATGCTAAAATGCATGTTATTGCTCATGTTTCTACTTACACTAATTAGTGCCTGTTCTCTTTTATCTTTATCCCCCTCCCCCAGATGTGAAAATTACTTGCATACTTTCAGAACTCATTAACCTTTAGGCTTGAAGAAACCAAAGTGTTCTGTCTTTTATTGCCTGTTATCAGCTTGTCTCCATGAAATTTTAAGAGAAAAAAGGAAGAATGTAGTCCTCTGTTGAAGTCTAACAGACAAGCTGAAACATTCATTGTTCAAAGAAAACTTTTCATTATATTCAGTGTTTACACATTTACTTGTTTCCACTAAAAAATTGTTATTAGATTAAGCCAGGGGTTCTTAATCCAGAAATTCACCTATGCAAAAGTAAGAGAAAACATTAGCTGTACAGCTCTACATATATTATGATCTGTGTACTTTTACCCATTCCCCACTTCAATAACCCCAGATTACAGACTACGTATTTGTCTAGCTTTTCATCTCATGTTGCATTGTAATGCCTACATTTCTTAATACCAAAAAATAAGAAAGAAAGAAAGAAAGAAACAAAGAAAGAAAGAAAGAAAGAAAAAGAAAGAAAAAAAGAGGAAGAGAAGAGGAAAAAAGAAATCTGTTTATTTTAATAATTGTATCACATACATGAACGGGTAAAATACTTTACTATAAAATATGCAATTTATACAGTGAAAAGTTTTATAGAAAATAAAGTAGCTACCTTCCTCTTCTCCTCCTCACAGAGTCCATCCAAACATTAATGACATGAAGTGAGGCAAATGCTCTACAGTTCCTCACAAATTTAACAAAGTCAATAAAAGTCCATTCTTTTAACTTACAGTTATACAGCTGTATTTCATAAATGCAAATGATGCTTTGCCGTCTCACATTTATTCACTAATTTCCATGTCGCTGGTCTTCTTCCTGTTCATTTCCATCTTCCAGCTCCAGATTCTTGTTGAATTCTACAGTGCACCCAATTCTCCTGGTCAGCTCCTGTGCCTTTCTCTGTCTCTCAAGCATTTTTGTTTAGAACAGTGGAAAAGGTTTCACCGACAAAGTCTCTCCATGTACTTTATTACCAGAAGAAAGAGAAGAAGAGTCCTCTTCTGGTTGATGGCTCATTTTTTGTTGGACAAACCATTGCATTTCCTCATTAACCTGTTCTGCATTGACAAATAACTGAGATCCTCCAGGAAAAACTATTCTGAAGCCAGTTTGATACAGCATCTTGAATCTTACACCTACCTCTCAACATTCCCTGATTACTGGAATACATTTGTTTCTCTTCTATCTGGTGTACAGTGAAAATAATTTTTCACAAACACTCTGTTGTCTCTGACTTTTCATACTTTGCCTTTTGCTACAGTTTTGTCAGGATCAACTCTTTCTTATGGTAGATTTGTATCTTTACTAATAAAGGTCTTGGCTGCTTTCTTGTGTCCAGACTTGTAACATGCACAAAGTGTGTCCTTTCAATTAACTATTTGTGCTGTAGAATACAGTCCAGTTGCTTATTTGTGCCTTCATAAAATTAATACAGTCCTTTTCTTCTAGTTTCTCTAGTACAACCGAAAATCTTGGATTTTTTGTATGGGATTTGCCCTCTAATTGTGCCATTTTTTGAAACATCTCTTCTTATGCAGTCTTTTACTCAGCCAGACTTTTCTTCATTTTGACCTCTGATTTTTGCAGTTTTATCAGCTCCCCTGAATATCTGTTTAAAATGAATTCTTTTTTCCAGCATTTTTGAGCTCATATACTCCATCAGTGTTTTGTTTATTTTAATCAGCTCTGAGCACATTTGACTTATTTTTCTTCCAGATTGCTGGATGCTATGTTTAAACCTTCTGGACTTTGTTGCATACTTGGGCCCCATACGTATGTCTTCTCAATTGTTCACTTCTAAATTGATTTTTTCAGTCTCTCTTCCCAGTCTTTTTTAACTTCCTTTGGTTGATTCTTATAGTTATCATGAAATATTTTGTATGTCCTACAAATTATCCTCTTTTCATACCAGCCTTGTTATAGATTAAACTAAAAAATATACCAGAGCAGGTCTTTCACTTAGGACTTCCATATTCCTTTTTCTTTACCTATATTCTGATGTCAGTCCCTGGTAGGTAAGGCATTCGCTATCTGCAGCCCAAACTTTCCTGGTGTCATCCTACTTTCGTACATTTACCTCTCTAGTTATTTTCTCCACAATATATTGGCTTATTGGTCAGTTTTATTTAGTAAATTACTCTTGACTATTTGCTGTACTCCTACTTGCAGTTATGCCTATTGGCAAAATTATTTTGCCCATTCCCATGTTGGGCTAGTTGTTTGAATACTTTCTACAACTTCATGAACATAATATTCTGTATGGTTGTTTGTATTCTCCTCTAGGACCTGTACCTAGAATTCCACTCCTTCATAACCCTTTTTCTTGATGTACTTCTGCATTCATCATCATCTTTTGGCTTTTCCCATTAGGGGTTGCCACAGCGGATCATCTCTTTCCATTTCTTCCTATCCTCTGCATCTTGCTCTGTCACACCAACCGCCTGCGTGTCCTCTCTCACTACATCCATAAACCTTATCTTAGGCCTTCCTCTTTTCCTCTTACCTGGCAGCTCCATCCTTAGCATCTTTTTCCCAATATACCCATCATCCCTCCTCAGCACATGTCCAAACCAGTGCAATCTCGTCTCTCTTGCTTTGTCTCCAAACTGTCCAACATGAGCTGACCCTCTAATATACTGATTCCTAATCCTATCCATCCTAGTCACACCAAGTGCAAATCGTAACATCTTTAGCTCTGCCACATCCAGCTCTGACTCCTGTCTTTTTGTCAATGCCACTGTCTCCAACCCATATAACATAGCTGGTCTCACTACCCACTTGTAGACCTTTACTTTCACTCTTACTGGTACTCGTCTGTCACAAATCACTTCTGACACTCTTCTCCACCCATTCCACCCTGCCTGTACTCTCTTCTTCACCTCTCTTCCACATTCACCATTACTCTGAACTGTTGATCCCAAGTACTTAAACTCGTCTACCTTTACCAACTCTACTCCCTGCATCCTCACCATTCCTCTACCCTCCCTCTCATTTATACACATATATTCTGTCTTAGCCCTGCTGACCTTCATTCCTCTGCTCTCTAGAGCATATCTCCACCTCTCAAGAGTCTCCTCAACCTGATTCCTACTCTCACTACAGATCACAATGTCATCTGCAAACATCATAGTCCACAGGGCCTCCTGTCTGATCTCATCTGTCAACCTGTCCATCACCACTGCAAATAAGAAAGGACTCAGAGCTGATCCGTGATGTAATCCCACCTCCACCTTAAACGGATCTGTCACTCCCACTGCAGTCCTCACCACTGTCACGCTACCCTCGTACATATCCTGTACCACTCTTACATACTTCTCTGCCACTCCCGACTTCCTCATACAATACCACAACTCTTCTCTAGGCACCCTGTCATATGCTTTCTCCAAGTCTACAAAGACACAATGCAACTCCTTCTGACCTTCTCTGTATTTCTCCAATAACACTCTCAGAGCAAACATTGCATCTGTAGTGCTCTTTCCTAGCATGAAATCATACTGCTGATCACTAATCATCACCTCCCTTCTTAATCTAGCTTCTACTACTCTTTCCCATAACTTCAAGCTGTGACTGATCAATTGTATCCCTCTGTAGTTACTGCAGCTCTGCACATCACCCTTATTCTTAAAGATAGGTACCAAAACACTTTTTCTCCACTCCTCAGGCATCCTCTGACTTTCCAAAATTTCATTAAACAATCTAGTTAAAAATTCCACTGCCATTTCTCCTAAGCACCTCCATGCTTCCATTGGTATGTCATCTGGGCCAACAGCCTTTCCATTCTTCATCCTCTTCATAGCTGTCCTTACTTCTTCCTTGCTAATCTGTTTCACTTCCTGAGTCACTATCCCCACATCATCCAACCTTCTCTCTCTCTCTCTCATTCTCTTCATTCATCAGCCTCTCAAAATACTCATTCCATCTACTCAACACACTCTCTTCTCTTGTGAGTACCATTCCCTCACTATCCTTTATCACCCTTACTTGCTGCACATCTTTCCCAGCTCTGTCCCTCTGTCTAGCCAATCGGTACAGGTCCTTTTTTCCCCTCTTTAGTGTCCAATCTCTCATACAACTCTCCATACACCTTATCCTTAGCTTTCGCCACCTCTCTCTTTGCCATGCGCCTCATCTCCTTATACTCATGTCTACTTTCTTCATCTCTTTGACAATCCCACTTCTTCTTTGTCAGCCTCTTCCTCTGTATACTCTCCTGTACTTCTTCATTCCACCACCAGGTCTCCTTGTCCTCCTTCCTCTGTCCAGATGTCACACCAAGCATCTTTCTAGCAGTCTTCCTTACTAGTTCTGCTGTAGTTACCCAGCTATTCGGTAACTCTCCACTGCCTCCCAGTGCCTGTCTTAACTCTTCCCTAAACTCCACTTCACAATCACCCTTTTTTAACTTCCATCATTTAATCCTTGGCACTGCTTTCACACTCCTCCTCCTCTTCTTGATCACCAATGTCATCCTACAGACCACCATTCTATGCTGCTTAACCACACTTTCCCCTGCTACCACTTTACAGTCTCCAATCTCCTTCAGACTGGCCCTCCTACATAGGATATAATACACCTGTGTGCATCTTCCTCCACTCTTGTACATCACCCTATGCTCTTCCCTCTTCTTAAAATACGTATTCACCACAGCCATGTCCATCCTTTTCGCAAAATCCACAATCATCTGACCTTCTGCATTCCTCTCCTTAACACCATACCTACCCATCACTTCCTCATCCCCTCTGTTCACTTCACCAACATGCCCATTAAAGTCCGCTCCAATCACTAGTCACTCACCCTTGGGTACACTCATCACAACTTCATCCAACTCACTCCAAAATTTCTCTTTCTCATCCATTGCACACCCAACTTGTGGAGCATATGTACTAACAACATTCATCATTACACCATTAATTTCAAGCTTCATAAACATCACTCTGTCAGACACTCTCTTCACGTCTAAAACACTCTTGGCATATTGTTGCTTTAGTATAACCCCTACCCCATTTCTCCTGCCATCCACACCATGATAGAACAATTTGAACCTGTTTCCTAAACACCTGGCCTTACTTCCCTTCCATCTGGTCTCTTGCACTCACAATATATCAACCTTCCTTCTCTCCATCATATCAGCTAGCTCTCTTCCTATACCAGTCATACTGCCAACATTCAAAGTTCCTACCCTCACTGCTACACTCCTAACCTTCCTCCTCTCTTCCTGCCTTTAGGCATGCCTTCACCCTCCTCTTCTCCTTCGGCCAAGAGTAGCCCAATTTCCGCCAGCATCCTGTTGGCTAACAGTACTGGTGGTGGTTGTTGTTAACCCGGGCCTCGACCGATCCGCTACACCGGATTCCCTTCCTGACGCAACCCTCCCAATTTATCCGGGCTTGGGACCGGCACAAAGAAATGCACTGGCTTGTGCATCGCCAGTGGCTGGGTTGATATACTTCTGCATTATATAGATAAATTCATGTTAATAAAGAAGTATACCTTCTGTGAACATGAGGCAGGTTTTACATTGCCTCTTTGCAACTCATTTTAAAAGTTTTTAAAAGTTAGCTAATGAAATACCCTCATACTTAATCCTATGTACAAATATAATTTTGTACAAAGTATGGATAGTGAGGCAGTGGATGACATTCAAACCTACCTGCCTCCCAATACTGCAATTTTTCTAATATATTGTACTAAATACATTTTACTACATGGCAACTATGGTTTCTTTCATTACAGGTATAAATATCTTGGATTTTTCCCAAAAACAAAGCACTAGTGAAATGGAAGATAAAAGTACTGCTTTTAAATGTTGCATAAGCAGTTGTGTAAGTGTATTTCAGACAGAGATAACTACTGCTATACCAGACTGGGAACATAGTGATGATGTCAGCATTAAAACGGCAGAATCTTGATGATGAAGCATCAGACCACGATATGTATATGTGAAGTATAGCTGAAAAAAAAAACATTCTGCCCAATTGATATAAACCACAGTACAGAGATCATGGCAATACAACCAAAGCTTATGTCATTCCCTAAAAAAATATTGGGCAAAAGTGGAAGGCCTTTAATCCGAGATGGTACAGCAGTTTCCCTAGAGTGAATACTGTCAGTCTCAGGATGAAGTGTTTCGCTTCTCATGCTGACTTTTTCTTTAGGCAAACAAAAGTGCGAATGTGTTTTTCAAACATGGTTTCCAGAACTGTAAAAAAACAACTGGAAAAGATGGATCACTAACCATGCTCAGTAGCTGTGAAATCCATAAAGCACGTCATACAGCACAGTGTAATTTAAAGGCACATATAAGAGAAGGAAGTGAAGGAAAAGCCCTACACACAAGGCTCAGTGGAGATCGCTCCAAACAGGTAACAGAAAATCACTAAACCATATGTGACATTTTGAGGTATATTGAAATGCACTATATTGCATAAAAGGAACAAAGAAGTCAAAGTGACTTTCAACTAGTGCAATTTAATGGAAATTCCTCATGTGTCAACACACATAAAACAGTAGTTAAAAGAAGACTGATAAGTACTAGAAATGCTAAATATATACATCACAGCATTCCAGATAAGCTCCTTAATACTATAACATGATTAGTAAATCAAAAAGGTACTGAACTGATTGGAGCAGTTCGGAGTTTTTCAATTGAAATGGATGAGTTAAAGAGTATTTAAAAATGGAGCATCTGTCTGTTGTTAGGCTTTATGTATGTAATTGGAACAGGATGGTCAGTGTCATAGTGAGTATTTATCTATTTATTTCCATTTGTTTACTGTGATTATCCAAATAGCAAATGAAAATCATCACAACGAAAATGTAACAGATAAGAAACCAAACTTAAATTAATGAACAAGCTTTTAATATTTGTCCAACACAGGACTTCATCAGAATAAATAAACACAAACATTAAACTCAAACCAGTCAATTAAATTTCACTAAAAATTTTCACTAAAAATCACATATTAAACTCATTAATTGCATAACCAATTAATTTAAAAAAGTATACTCTAGGTAGCGTTGTCGCCTCACAGTAAGACGCTGTCTGGTTCGATTCTCAGCTAGAGCGTCTTCTGCATGGAGACATTCATGAATGGGCGTACCTTCATTGAAGGTTGTGTGTCAGAGCTGGTAACTCGGCACATAAAAATCAACTACCAATCATTAGTGGACCGGAGTTCCACTGTGGCGACCCCTAACTGGGAAAAGCCGAAAGACACAACATACTTTCTAGCCAATGTAATTCTTGTCTTTTAAAAAGCATTTAATGTTAACAGTGTCATTTAATCCAGGAAATTTATTTGCCTGTAACTTGCGTTTCAAGAATGTTTTTGTAATTGCCACCCCTGCAGTCCAAAGCAACACATGCTAAAACTGTGAAATAAAACTTTTTTAAAAGAACTACAAATCTGTGAATGTTTAAACAAAGTATTACAGTCATCCTTTGTTTTGATGGAATACAAGTTTTCCTTAATTCTTTTTGAAAAATTATGGGTAGTCATACCCACATAAAATGCTTCACAGGTTGAATGAACCACAAAATATACTATTCCTATCATGGTGCAACTGGAATGTTCCCTAATCATAATAAACCTATCCATATGTGATAAACAAATGTTTAGTCCTTCCATGATGAAAATGCACACACTACAAAACATACATTTATACATTCCTTTGGGTTTGCAAGTACATATAGCAGGCACTTTGGTATTACTTAGGTTCATAGGTTAGTACTAGACTAACTGCCCTTGCGGCCATTTTAAGCCTAGCCAATTATCCCTTGTGAGACTCAAACCCTGCATCATGTGTTTGTAAGACAAACACCTTAACCATTAGGCCATCCTCCCTATTTTATCAAACTCTAAGTAATGTTTAATGTTTTAGATTTTTTTGTAAATGAAACTTGGACCAGAATTAATGATGGTTTGCAAATCATGGTTACCTCTTAGAATTTTCCATTATCAAGGATGGTATTTCTTATACCCACATTGTCAACTGTCATCCGTAACTGCTCTTATAATTAATTTTGGTTGCATCTTTAGTTTTGCTGACCAAACCTGCCTTTAGAATGGGAGGGGAAAAAATCATTTCTCTCATATTATTTCTTTGGCAGTTGACTCCAGTAAAGATTGATTATAACCTCTAATACAAAACAATTTAACTAATTCTTTGATTCCATATAAAAAATGTTTTCTTGTATAGTTAATATAGATAGTATTATCATTTGCCCACAGGGTATATTGTTTTTAATGAAATTAGGATGAGCACTTTGGTAATGTAAATAGTTGTTAGAAAAAACATGCTTTTATAAAAATCCTACTAGCAAAATGTTTATTAGCAATGTCATAAGTGACCAAAATTTCCAAATATGGTACATTTTGACCAATGTGACCCACTGTAAAGGATAAAAAATCTGTGCTACCATTGACTTCAGCTACAAACCTAATAATGTCCTCTCTAGATCCATTGGTGACAAAAAATAAATCATCAACACATCTTTTGTAAAAAAATATATGTGTTATTTATAAAATATCAATGTTGGATAAAATCTAGGATGGTTCCACGGTTGCCCCCATTGCAACTTCTCATAATTGTTGATAATAGTTTTTGTTGAACAGAAAAAAAATATTTTCCAGCATTAGCTCCATTAATAAGCAACACATGTTGATAGTGGCATTAGAAAAATCTGTCAACGAGGACAAAAATGATCTAATGTATTCTAAACCTTTATCAATGGAAATGCTGGTATATAGTGACTTGACATGATGTGTAAACAAAATATTTTTGCTATCACCTTTAAAATTCTTTAAGAAGTTAAGGAAAATCTCATGAATCCCTAACATAACTATCCAAAATTTGCACCAGAGGGCTAAAAAAGGAATGCAAAAAAAAATGGAACCCCCCCCCCCGTAACACTGCCAGAAGCAGAAACAATAGGTCTAAATGATAAGGGAAACTGTTGGGAATGTAGTTTAGATATAACAAAAAGAACCACTATCTTGGGAAATTCAACATTCATAAAATGATAGATCTCAACAGAAATAGATTGGTTGTTCAGTAAATCTAACACCATCCGTCCTTCCTCAGCCCCTTTTTCCCATTTTGCACATGTGGTTGGGGAGTCACTTCAACAGTGACAATCATCTCAAGATAAGGTTTACACCATTGGATGGCTAGCCCTGCTGTGGTAGTTCATCCTCACCACTCACTCGCATGCACATTCACCCCTATGGACAATTTAGAATGTCCAATCCACTTACTGCATATCTTTGGAATGTGGGAGAAATAGAGCAGCCAGAGGGAACCCACACGACTGCAGGGAGGGTATGTAAACTCTGCACAGAAGGCACCCCAGCCGAGAATCAAACTAGAGGATTTCTTGCTGTGAGGTAACAATGCTAATTGCTGCACCACCATGTTGCCTATAAATTTAGATCTAGAATGAATGTACAACAAAGATACTGACTTGTATTCAGATATATTCTCTAATATTTTCTATAGCAGCAATATATTAGATAACTCTGATTTGCACACCATCATTAATTCTGGTCCAAGTTTTGTTTACAAAAAATCTAAAGCTGCCAAACAGTACTTGGAGTTTGATAATACTAAGGTGCCACATCTATATATATATATATATATATATATATATATATATATATATATATATATGTATGTATATGTATATATATATATATATATATATATATATATATATATATATATACACATATATATATTTATATATGCAAACCCAAAGGAATGTATAAATGTGTTTTTTTTTTGTTTATAGTGCATACAGTTTTATCATGGAAGTACCAAACATTTGTTTATCACACATGGATAGGTCTATTATTATTAGGGAACATTTCCATTGTAACTCAGTAGTAATAGTATATATTGCAGTTTGTTCAGCCTGTGAAACAGTTTATATGGGTATGACTACCCGTAAATTTTCAAAAAGAATTAAGGGACACTTGTATGCTATAAAAACAAGGAGGACTGTTATACTCCGTTTAAGCATTCCCAGATTGGTAGTTATTTTAAAAAGTTTTATTTTATAGTTTTAGAATGTGTTGCTTTGGACTGCAGTAGTGGCAATTACAAAAACATTATTGAAAAGTAAGAAACTTGGTGGCAAATCAAGTTCCAGGCAAATAAATTTCCTGGATTAAATTACACTATCATTTGCTTTACAGGAATTACATCAGATAGAAACTATACTTTTTTTAATTAATTGATTACGTGATTAATTAATGTGATTTTTAGTGGAATTTAATTGTCTGGCTTGAGTTTAAATAATGTGCAAGTTTGTGTTTATTTATTCTGATGAAGTCCTCTGTTGGACAACGTGCTCAATATTAAAAACGTGTTCATTAATAATTAAAGTGTGGTTTCTTCTCATCTGTTACATTTTTGTTGGGGTGATTTTTGTTTGTTGGCTTTATTGGTTTCATCTTATCCAGTCCTTGTCGTTCAAGTGTATAATTATCCAAGTAGGCTGAAAGCCTGTTTTCACCAGAGGAGAGGGGAGAGAAACTTCACAAGGCAAATGATTTATTACAGTTTTAACAGACTTCATGTATAAAAGTTTATACATAGATAAGAAAAGAAAATTAAATAGTAGAAAAAAATTCATTTTAGCAGACAATATATAAGGTGTAAAGGAGATAGGACAACAATGATGTAAAGCAACATTTATCTCTGATGAAGACAATATAGAACAGACAACTTGGGAGCAGTTATGTAAAAAGAAATATCAAGAAAAGTTTGAGGAAGTAGTTCATAAAGAGCATGATATTGGTATAAGGTGGAGAGGATGGGGCTGTAATGTTATATAGAAAAAGGTGAGGAGAAGAGTACATAGTAGACAGGGTGAGAACAGGAGACAAAGGAGGATGTAGCAGTTAAGGGAAACTGTTAAGTATGGATAAAAAGGAGACTGATTTTCAGTTTATGGTGTATGAGGAAAATAGATTTTGTGCAGGGATGCTGCCATTATGAGGATAAATTGGTTTGTAACTTGTTTTGGAATGGCATATAACTGAATTTCTTTCTTTCGTTCTAAAGGTCTGATGGAATATTATTCCAAATCTTAGAAACATAGGTCGAAGTATAGTGTGTCACCACAGTGACTGTGAAATTTAGGTATTAGTAAAAGATTATGTGTTTCTGATCTTAGGTTGCTGGCTGGGACATATTTCTAGATGATGTTATGAGAAGTCTTTAATTAAGTATGGGGAAACTATCTAGTTCTAAACAATTAATATTTTGTAAGGTAGTACATTGAGGAGCTCTGATGGTGAAATTTTCTGCAAACTTGGCTATTTTGTTACATATTTGCTGAAGTTTATGTTGTAGGATTGCAGACATTAACTAGGATTATTGAGCAGTATAGTGAAGTGGGGAGAAGCATTGTTTGAGCTCTATTAAGCCTGTCAGCATCTGTAAGGCATTGTTTAGGTTTGTAAAACATACCTGTTTTTTTTTGTTTGTTTTTTTTTTGGGTTTGGACGTAACAAAGTTAATATGTTTATTGAAGTGAAGTTTGTGGTCAGTAATGACTCCAGATAATTTAGACTATGTGATTTGATTTCTATATTGGATATGGATGTGATTGAGATGATCCCTTGGCTGAAGAGAATTAGATTTGTTTTGCTGGCATTTAGATGAAGTTGTGAGTTTATTAATCAGTATTCTAAGTTATTACAGTTTGATTGGAGGCTGTATTGAAGGTGTTGAATAGAGGTGGAAGAGCAAATGAGTATGGCGTTATCAGTATATTATACTAGATTTGTATGAGATAGAGTTGTATGTATATCATTAGCACAGATGTTAAATTGGATAGGGCTGAGTATGGACCCTTACAAACCTTCAATATTTATTTGTTAAAAAATAGAGTATGGCTGGAGCCATTTTGCTGCTTATGAACAACTGGAGAAATAGTTTTGGAACAATTTTAGATTAGCAGAATTGAGATCCATTGTAGCTAATCTCTGAAGAAGAAGGGTATGGGATACTGTGTCGAAAGCTTTAGAGATATCAAGATTGATGGAGGCAGAAAAAGGCCTTTATTTTTGTTTTGATTAGTGATGTCAAAGAGGGATAAAAGACGAGTTTCAGTGCAGTGGCCTAGGTAAAAACTATATTGTAGTTGGCTTTTTTCATGATTTTGGAAAGAAGGGCTAGGATGGCAATGGGTCTCATGTCAGAGTGGTTACTATGAAATCTGCCTTTGTGTAAGGCTATTACATATGACCTTTTTCGAATAACATTGTTAGATATTGTTCAGATATAGATCTTTTAATAAGTATGAGAACAGGGTAGGCTACAGAATTAGAGGTGACTTGAAGGTATTCAGCAGGAAATGGGTTTGTGGCAAGAGAAGTAGGTTTTCGCGTTTGTAATACTTGATTTATTTGTGTTATAATGATAGGCTGGCAATTTAAAGTGCCTGTGATAGGATGTACCACAGTTTTTGGGCTAGAACCTTTTAGATGGTAAATGGTGGAATTTGCAGTTTTTATGAAGTGTTTATTAACAATATCAGCAATGTTAATATCTGGTAGGTCATGGAAATGGCTAGGTGTAGTTTTCTTTCTGAGTTTTTAAAGTTTATTGATACTTGCCTGATATTGCTTTGGATTGCTTTTGTAGTTTCTTTGTAGATTATGGACGTAAGATTGTTTGGATTTCATTACCATTTGTTTTATTTGATTCATTAAAGTATTATATGTTCATCTGGATTATGGTGTTTGTGATGTCTTCCACTGTTTCCAGACCTTGCCTCTTTGTGTTATTATCATCTATATCATTTGTTACTTAGTGGCAGAATTCATCCAAGGGCCGTTCGAATGTTTAATTTTTTTGTGATGAGTTGGGGCTAGTGAGTTGATGACTACCACAAAAGTGTCATTGAAGTAGGTTACTGCTTTATTAAGAGGAAGGATTTGTAAGGGATCCCAGCTGCATTTTTGAAGTATGTTGTTAAAAGTATACATGTTAAAATCTGTTATGAAAATGTTCTCTTGTCCCCCAAATAAATAATAATCTATGCCACAACACCATGACAGAACAAGTAAACCACACACAATTACTATGTGTCATCATAGATAATCAATTGAAATTTAGCCATATGTATCAGGGTTTATATTAGATGATCGAACTTTTAAAACTTCAAACATCATATAGTCGACACCATATGATCAAACTTTTAAAAGTAAAATAAAAATCTAATAAAAAAAATTAAACAACAGAAAAAGTCTACCTGAATGTTGTAAGCAGGGGGCAAGCCTCCCAGGCACCCCCACACCCTCACTCTTTAGATATACCAACTCCAAGATCGCACTACAGTGCAGGAAAGGGAAACCTTCCCATCTTGCACTGTACGGAGATCTCCATTGAAACATTTGAACTTTTAAAAGTTCAATCATATGGTGTCGACTATATGACGTTCGAACTTTTAAAAGTTTGATAACATGATATAGACCCATGTATCTAATGTGGTTAAAAAACTCATCAAAAACTAGGTACATGATAGATAGGTTGACATAGCCAGGATACATATAACTTCTACTTTCTTATTGTCATCTCTCCTCTGTGCCTGTATGCTACCCCAATCTTCACTAAACTTCAAGTCTCACAAATGTCCAGACTTGAGCAATGTTATAATAAAACAGCAAAATTGCAGTAAACTATACGAACAGAACACACCACTTCCTAGCTCTCAGAGAATTAAACTGGTTAGAACTACCACATCATCTAGCTCTCTGTCAGCTAACTACAATGCACAGGCTTCTCTATAAGCCAGAAAATTCTCCAGCCCTTAACAACTTAATGCAGCATTACTCCCCCAGTAGACTTTTTACATTCTAGAGAAAAATCACTACAACCAAATGCAGGTAACTCTCTATATTCAAATAGTATAGTTAAACTATAGAACCAGATCCCACTACCACTGAAATCCATTCAGAATGCAGACTCATTTAAAACACAACTAAAACTTCAGCTGTCAAATCAATGGATCTGGTATTGTATATCTCCAGGATAAATGCCGCTGTTATCTTCAGCTTGCCTATTGTCAAACCATTTCTCTTCACTAAGAATCCTATGCCCCACAACCAGTCTTCACCAGTATCTGAATAGTTTTACTAGCATCTCCCAGCTATATTCATTATTTTGTGACACTGGTCATTCCCATCTCTTTACTTCTAATATAAGCATTATTAAAGCCATATGTGTAATTGTCTGTGAATCCCCTTTACACCTTACCTCTTAACTACAATGTCAACATTTTCTGCCCTACCTAGTTCTTTCTCTCCTCTCACTTTCTTCAAATTTGTAAGCAGTAATTACATTATCTGTTATCTATCTGACAAAGTCACTAATACACCTCTTCAAATGCTCAATGTTCAACAGCTACTAATGCATAAGTATCTTTTACACTGTAATAACAGCCCCTACTTTCATACAAATGTAGTCTAATCAGCAAACATGTGCAATTGTTAATGCATATTATTTAGTGTCTGGTCATGTATATTACTGAATAAATGTATAAAAATGTTTGTATATGTTGGAATTTTTCTCCCTGGGCCTCTGCTGAAAAGTTTTTTTTTTATTAAACCCAACCAGACAAACTCAGTAAATAAAAGCAGGAAATGGGTTTCATATACTGTGTATATGAATTCTTTCAAATCCTGATTAATTAATCTTGATGCATTTCTATTCTTTGCTGTCATAGTACCCCATGTGGATTTCTTTGTATGTACTTATTTCTGTGCTTTTGGGAATTATATTTTGTCCACAGAATTTCCTGCCAATATAAAAAAATAATAAATACATAAATAAATAAATATGCACATATATGAATACATATACAAATACTGTTTCAACAAAACAAATAAGTAATTCGATGAAAGGCTGTGAAAGTGCTTTTTCCATAATTATAGTTCAATATGAACTTGAGTTTTTGTCTTGTAAAAATGTAGTGCTCTGCTTCATTCCTTGTTACTAATGTTACTATACACAATGACATTACAGACATGTCTACAGGAATCCAAATGACTGACAGACATATCTGCACCAAAGAAATAATCTTCCCAACCACACAAAGAAGTCAGTTATTTACATTCAAGTATTTTGATATTACTGCATTTGTTCTAGTGAGGTCAAAAGAAATGTACAGTTGGCAGAATTGATAGATGCAAACTAAAATCCACAAAATCAAAACACTGGATGCAGAAAAAGCACCATATAAAACTGTTTTAATGTCGCAAGTAAAAAAGGGAAAAGCGCTTTATTTCAAACTTTTAAAACTTCATCAGATAAATAATTACACACCAATAAAAGTTTTTAAAGAACTTTCAAATCCATTAAATAAGTCATATGATAGTCAAGTCCCCATCCGATACACCAAAACTAAAGAGCCCAATACCCTTTTAAAAACTTTGCAAAAGCATAACATTTCATTAAACATATTCAAACTAAGAGTATATAATATATTATATTAATGCAAACCTAATTCATATAAAATATATCTACTAGAAAGTGCCTTTAACTCCAAAAGGCAGGCAATCAAAATATATTCATTTAAACCTGGTAATCTGCCGGCATTAAGTCGCAGTTGCCAGTAAACCTCCCGCTACTCCAAATTAAAGACACCATACTTGCTTCAAGTCACTCTGCCAGGGAGTTTGATAAGAGAGTAGACAGAGAGATACAATGAGAACAGCTACTTCAGTATAAAGAGAAGAATCCCTGTGACAGAGGTCCACTAGTGACAACATATCACCCAGAACTTAAAAAATCTTACAAAATCGTAAGGGACCTCCAACCAATGTTCATTGAGGAGGATGGGTTGAAAAACATTTTTCAAACACTACCACTACTACCATTTAAACAACCATCAAAATCTAAAAAAACTTCATGTGAGAAGCACACTAAGATCAGAACAAAATATAGTCCAAAATGGCATAAAATCCTGCCCCAAGGGAAAAACATGATCACAGGTTCATAGGTTCATAGGAGATTAATTGGCTAATGGCTCAAGACCACTTACAAGCCTAACCATATTTAACCCACATTTTCTGATTTTTAATAGCAACTTTAAAGAAATTCACAGAGGTATGAGCCTAAGTTATTGTATCTAATACCAACTGCATCTGTCCATGAGGGACATGGGCACCACCCCAGGAGTAAATTTATGATTATCCATCCATTGATCTAGGTTGCACTTGAAGAGGATTAGGGAAGGACTTTGCTTTACATGGATGGGAAGCTTGTTCTAGAGAATGGGTAGTCTCTGAGAGATATATCTATCTCTCCAACATGATTTATTTGTATCAGAGGCTAGGTTAAAATCCTTGGAATGAGTGACCCTCATGCAATTTGATTTATGAATCTGTAACATTTCCATCAGGGCCAGATCAGAGACTGCCCTGTAGGCCAGACACAGATCACTACTTAATAGTCTGTAGGATGGAGAATACACTGATAGGCTTTCAGTCTTTCTGTGTAGGGCTTGTTTTTAATAACCTGTACCTATCCGGTGAGAAAGCTTTGGGGTCACTCCAGCTGTTGTAGATACCTGGTGAGGTACATGCAAAAGGGTGCACTGTACTTAATTATTGGTCTGAAAAGAGCCAGGTACAATGGAATTATAACATCCTTTGATCTGGATGCCACGCTTATGAAATGTGCCACATAGAAGGACTTCCTCACCACTCTGGACACATGGTGGTCAAAGTTCAGATTACTATCATCCTGAGTACCCAGATCATATACCACTGGGACTACTCTTGGGGGGGGGTACTGTCTATATTGTAATTAGTGGGGGTATTTGCTTTTCCAAAGGGAATAATTATGCATTTAGTTTCAATCATGGCTCTGGCACCAATCATTTGTCTGCATTAATCCTTTCTGCCGTACATCAGTATTTGTTCGGGGATTCAGTGATTGCTCCCATTTTACAGTCATCTGCAGACTTGGTCAACCAAAGACTATCTATGTTTGCTTTGACTTCTGTGAAATAAATTCTAAACAGGAGAAGTCCTAGCACAGAACTCTATGGTACACCACTGGTGACTGGCCTCTTGCTAGAGGTGAATTCATCCACTTCAACAGTATATGTTCTGTCGGTAAGCCCTTTGGCTATCCACCTGGTGACGTAGGGTTTTATGCCTAGTTGAGAGAGTTTCTCTTTGATACCCAAGTGGGGCATTATGTCAAATGCCTTGGCCAGGACAAAGTAGGCAGTATATGCAGTCTTTCCCTCATCCATGGCTTTGGTGACCTACTCAAAGAAGTCAACCAGATTTAACAGACATGATCTACCCTTAATGAATTCGGACTGGGTTGGGTGCAGAGTCTGGAGATTACCTATGTCCTTGTTGATAAGGTCCATGATGATTCTTTTCATGGCCTTACAGATGAGGCTAGTCAGGCTTATGGGTCTATAATTCCCTGGGTCAGTTGATGGTCCCCTTTGTATAGAGGGATGACTGTTGCTGTCCTCCATTCTACGGGAACATAGCCTGGTTGGAGGCTGTGATTAAACAGAGATTGAAGTGGGTCTGCTACGTCATGTTTTAAGTTATTTAAAAGGCAACCTGGGATGCTGTCAGGGCCCATTGATGCCATATTTTTAGCCTTAGACAGTGCAGAGGTGACCTGCTGTCTTGAGATAATAGGCTGAGGAATGGTGGCAGGTATACTTTGGGGGATGACCAGTGGGGACAGGGGGTGAAATTTGATCCAAGTTTGTCAGCTAGCAGGTTGGTTATTTCCTCTGAATGAGTAAGGGTGGTGCCATCCACTACCAGCTCTGTGCATAGCTGGGTATTCCCCTTAAGATTTTGGACATAGTTAAAAAATGCTTTGTGATTTTTCTTGGCTAGGGAGGTTATTTTTGCTTCATAATTTGCTTTTGAGGACTTAACTACATTTCTGATTTGATTGTTTAGACTAGTGAGGTATTTTTCCTTCTACTGAGCCTGTTCCCACTTATTTTTGGACATTAGTTTCTTTCTTTTGTTGTGTAGCCAGTTTATAACAGACGTCCACCAGGGTGGTTTGTTTTTCTGGCAAGATCTGGGTTGAATCTGGTCCAGTACTGATGACTCTATGCAACTGCTTAAGTGGCTATACAGGGCATTGGTGCACAGCTCTGTGTTTTCTGGGTTTGGGGGAACTTTGAAATTTCTTATGCCATCACTTAGTTGGAGGTAATTCATCTTGGCAAAATTCTTTAGCATTTTAGGGACTGATGGGGTACCTGGCCTTACATTTATTTCAAAGGAGAATATTTTGTTACCTGATCTTACCAAAGAGAACATTACAGGGAGGTTGCAATGGTCCCCCATGTTAGTGAGTACTAGTTCAGGATATTTGAATCCCTAGTGGGTGTGCCAACCAGCTATTCCAGAACATTTGCACTGACAAAGTCCAAGAACCTCTGAGTCTGTATGTTAGTGGTTATGTATATTCCCCAGTCAGTGGTAGTACAGTTAAAATCATTCATGAGTAAGGCATTGGACTGCATAGTGGGTGACTCCAGTAAGTCCAGGTACGTGATATGTTTTTCCTGGTTCATGGTGGGGAACCTACAGCTAGCAATGATGTGGTAGTGGATTTTGCCTATGGTTAGATGGACATGAATTAGCTTGAGAGAGTTGTTCTGATTGACCAAACTTGAGGTGTATTTATCCTTTATGAAGATGGATACGCCTCCTTCTCCTTTGGTTCTTTCTTGGTCACCTGGTGGTTTGAATGTATGGACAGTGTTGTAGCCTTTTACAGCTGGGGTGCTTTCTGTGGCTTTGAACCATGTCTCAGTGACTGCACAGATGTCAGCATTTTCTAAGGTGAGGAGTGCTTCTAGTGAGTGCAGTTACTTGTTTCAACTCCTAGCATTGAGCAGCAGTACCTTGAGCTTATCAAGAGAAGATTTTGTTATGTTGGGAGGTTAGGTACTTTGATACTGCCTAAGAAGGCACTATAAGGGTGGTTAAAGCCTTAGACAATATCTGAAACCCTACAGGAGACAGATGCAGACCATCTTTGGCAAAACAGCATGGTCTGTCCATCAAGTTCACCCAGGTTGACAAATATTGGATCCCCTTGGACTGACACCAAAAGTTAACACAATGGTTAAAGTCAATCATTTTTTGTTTGTATTGTGGCATCATCCTTCGTGAAGGTAGAATGCTGCTCAAGGCTAAACTCATACTGCCTGTGACACATAATCTGAGAGCTCAAACATGTCTTTCTTCACATAGTCCATTGAGGTATGTCTCAGATAATTCATACCCAGATGGATTATGACAAAGTCAGTACTGGTACTTGAGGCTGAGTAACTTGAATGCTTGTGTGATCTGATGGATTCTGGCACCTAACAGGCTGCTAACCATAACCTTCTCCTTATCCAGCCAGGTGAGATGGACATCTGTGTGTCTCACTATGGAGTCTCCTATGACCAGTATGTTAGATCTGTGTATTATTATGTGTTGTGGTTGTTGTTTGCTTTGTTATGTGTGTATATATTAGTGGTGGTGGTGCTGCGGTAGCGTTGTCGCCTCACAATAAGATGTTGTCCTGTTCGATTCTCAGCTAAAGCGTTTTCTGTGTGGAGACATGCGTGAATGGGCATACCTTCATTGAAGGTTGTACGTCAGGGCTGGCAACTTGGTACATAAAAATCTACTGCCAATCATTAGCGGACCAGAGTTCCGCTGTGGCGACCCCTAACCGAGAAAAGCTGAAAGATACAACAACAACAGTGAGTGCCTCTGCATATGTGGGTTTATGTGTCAAATCAGTATGTAGTGTGGGAAGTGATGTGTGTGTGCTGACAACGTGCTTTGCATTTGATTTGCCTGGGTGTGAGAATCTTGTCTCCATTTTCATAGTATAACTATGTCTTACATATAATATTTGTTTGGCTCAGGATTAAGTGGTTATCACTATCCATGAGAAAGTTGTTAAATTGCCTCTGGATGCCCATGTCCTTCAGACTGGCCACAGAGATGGTACGAAACTGCCCATCCATGATATCAAGTTCTTTCTGTGGGTTTTATTGGGGAAAATAATGGGTTAATTAGATCAGACTGTGCTGGTAGCACACATACTATGAGTGGGAACTATACTTGTGTAGTCTAAGATTAACCAAAAGAGAGATGTTGCCCAGCATGCAACTTATTTGCATCTAGAGCAGCAGGGGGCTGGGTATGGTTTCAGTGATAGTTATTCTAGGGAAATGTTATCTTCAAGGGGTTTGCATCTATAAAGCACACTGCAAAGCACTGGCCAAATATAAGGCTTATGTAAACAGGCAAAAAGTACAGGTTTTAAGCTAACTACCAGTCAAGAAAGAACACAATAAACCTTCCACCAGCGATCCCCAACTTGGATAGGCTTAGATCAGCACAGTTCTGCCACAAGAGTGCAGAAAAAACCTTCTTATTGTAAAATGGCTAGTTTGGAGCCCAAGTGCAAGAAGACCACACAATCTAGATACAACAGCCGTGAAACTATCTGACACAATGTAATAACTACTTAAAACAGCAGTAGAACAGTACAGTTTTTTATTTATATTTAAAGTGCAGCAAAATCAGCAAATATCACAGGAAACTAATAAAATGCGGTCACAATTATCAATAGAAGTGCAAAATAATACTTATTTTCATCTTTTTTAGCAGAGGATTGCCTTAGATGTAAGCAGATTCACTGAAACTCTCTGGTGTAGTCGTCAAAAGATGAGTAGCTTTGAGTAATTAAGCAATTAAGCAATGTTAGATGATTTGTATTGTGCCAACATCATACCTTCACAGAATAGTTTAAAAATATAGGGTTCATTTACGCACACTTCTAAAATGTGGTATATTTAATCCAATGTAGGAAATGCCCAAAGACAGGTTATGTAAGAGAGACAAGATTGAATCCCTATCGACACTCAGTTACATGCAAAGTGACTGATAAGCTAGTGGCAGCACATTTTCCAGTCCAGTCATTCTGCATCAGATATGACATTTACAGTTCTTCATAGGTTCATAGTTTCATAGGTAGGTACTAAGCTATTGGCCCTAGGGCCTATATAAGCCTAGCCAAACGGTACCCTGGCTTTCGCCACCCAAGACAATCATTTTCCTGTGCCCCTGTCGAGCAGAGCCACAGAAGTGATCCCCGGGGTGAATTTCCTATCTCTCACCCAATCATCAAGATTTTTCTTGAAGAGTGCTAATGAGGAGCTTTGTTTGATATAGATAGGTAGTTTGTTCCAGAGTATGGGAAGTCTCTGGGACAAGAATCTATCCCTCCAGCATGTTCTGTTAATTCTGGTGACAAGGTTTAGGTCCCTAGAAAGTGTAGCTTGGAGGGACTGGGATTTCTTTAAGTGGAGCATGTCAAACAGCTCTGGGTTTGACATAGCTGTGTATGTTAGGCAGAGATCGCCTCTGAGTAGGCGATATGCAATGGAGTAAAGCTGGAGATTTTGAGATGGTCTGTATAGGGCATCTGTTTGAGGCTGGTAATCCTCTTTGTGAGGAATTTCTGTGGCCTTTCCAGTTGTTGTAGATGTCTTGTGAGGTACATACCAAAAGGGGTGTTGTACTCTATAATGGGTCTAATGAATGATGAGTAGAGGGGAACAATGACCTCTTTTTTCCTGGATGAGAAACCTTTTGTGATTAGATGTGCCATGTAGAAGGATTCCTGACTACTGTGGCATTGAGCTTGAGGCCATGGCTTTGACATCAGGCATCTGTCTCAGTGAGGCCCTTTTGTAGGATGTCCACCTCGTTAGGAGTTTTGATTATGGCTCCTAGTTTGCAGTCATCTATGAACTTTGTTAGTCAAAGACCTTCTGTGTTAGCCTGTACTTTAGAGAAGTATATACAAAACAGGAGAGGACGGACCCAGGACTGAACCCTGTGGTACTCCACTTGTCACTGGTCTGAAGTTGGATTTAGAGTCTGCTACATTCACAGTGTGGGTTCTGTCAGTGAGCCAGTTGGCAACCCATCTTGTGACATAGGGATTTATACCTAGTTTAGTGAGTTTATCTATAATTCCAGTGTGGGGGATGGTGTTGAATGCCTTGGCAAGATCTAGATAGGCTATGTGAACCAGTTCCCCTTCATATGATCTAATTTCTCTAAACTTGAAAGTCAAACTCAAAACCAGAATCTCAAATTTAGAGAAACTCATACATATGCACCCCCCACACTCCCCCTACTTAAATATACCTACTCTGGGATTGCACTATAGTGAAGGAATGGGAAATCTCCCATTCTGCGCTATATGCGTAAGTGCAAAACAAAAGATTTTCCATTCCTCCACTATAGTGCGGTCACGGAACGTTCACATTTAAACTGCTAGGGTACAGGGGACCTGGACCCTGCAATAAGGTAAGTTAACTTTTTATTTTTTTAAACCTAAGGCTCCCATTCACAATTTCGAGTGAATGGAAGTTCAAGATTCTGGTCTCGAGATTATGAATTTCGAGCTTCCATCCATTCAATCCTGTGAAGAGGAACCATGTGAACCACCTTACCCTCATCTATGGCTTTGGTGACTGCTTCAAATAAGTCTATCAGGTTTAAGAGACATGATCTGCCTTTTACAAACCCGAACTGGGTAGGGTCCAGAGTTTGGAGATTACCAATGTCATTGTTTATAAGTTCCATGATGATACGTTCCATGGCCCTGCAGACCAGGCTCGTCAGGCTAATGGGGAGGTAGTACCTGGGGTCCATGGTGGCTCCCCCTTTGTGGAGTGGGATAACCATTGCTGTGTGCCATTCAGTGGGCACAAAGCCTGAGGTGAGGCTATGATTGAACATGGTGGGGTGCCAGTTCATTCTGTAGTTCGTGTAGAATGCAGCGTGGGATGTTGTTAGGTCCCATGGATGCTGTGTTCTTGCTTTGGAGAGTGTGTTTTTTACCTGTGCAGCCATGATTAGAGGAACGTTGCATTTTTCCAGTATAGAGATGGACCCTTTAGGGGATGAGATAGGGGTAAAGTTAGCACTGAACCTATCTGCCAGGATGTTGGCAATATCAGTTGGTTCTGCATATTTAGTGCCATTGTGCTGTAACTCAGAGCAGATCTGAGTGTTGCCATTGATATTTTTGACATAGCTATAGAATGCTTTGTGGTTGTCTTTAGAATCAGTGGTGATTTTGTTTTCGTAACTAGCTTTGGAGGATTTTATGAGGAATCTCAGCTTCTTACTGAGGCTGACCAAGGAGTTCCTCCAATCATGGGATTTTACTCTTTTTTGCAACAGTTTCCTTCTTCTGTTGTAGAGTTTGTTTATGGCAGGGGATCACCAGATTGGCTTCCTTTTTTTGGAGGATAGCATCTTGGTTCTGTTAGGGATTGCACGATCCATGCACTTGTGTAAGTGCTTCTAAAGTGCAGTTGTATAGGATTCAGCAGTCATACCTCTATTGTCTGTCAGCATGGATGTTGTGAAGTTTGCCACTTCTGTCCTAAGAAGCATGAAGTTGGCTTTGGAGAAATTATTTACGGAGGTTTCCCTAATGGGGGGTGGGGGTGAGATGTGGATGTCTAGGGCTCACGGACATTTCCATAAACTGTTGGAAAGAAGAACAATGGAGATTAAATTAATTCAGTAGTCCAGTCAGACAGTCAGTGGTTTGAATCTGGATATTTGTTGTATGAGACATTATAGCAGTAAAGAAATTCTCTCTCTCAGCAACAAAACAATGCCAGTTTATAAGACTGGGATCTCTACTGCCATTAATGTTCCTTGTTGTTGGATTGCAGCAGGTATTTTTGGCGCAGTTTTTATGCCACTGTCCTAAAACAGCAACTATCACTGCTGCTATGAAAGAATCACCAGCTGAGTATGTTTCTCCAGTGTGAGAGAGATGCTGTCCCATAGTGTGTGATGATATTTTTTTCCTCTGTCAAGCACACTTTTGTGTTGGTCTGTTTGCCAGAATGAGAACTGTAGTATAAGCACTGCAGACCATCACTGCTGCTGCAGCTGAAAAGATAGTGGCAAAGGATAAATTGATGGCTACTCCAAGGACAGTTCCACCACTAACACACCTAACTAAGGAGGACCTAAAGGCTTATCTTGTCACCTTTGAGCAGTACACCCACCACCCACCAGGAAGGATGGGACTGAACCAATTAGGCCAGTGTCCTCTCAGCCCATCTGAACAGAGAACCACTCGAAGCCTTCATGGAAAAGGAAGGTACTGAGTATCAGGCCTACAAAAAGGTTAAAGAAAACATTACTTACTAGAGCTGATGTTACCTTAGAGACACAATCACAAAAGTTTTATAGCTGGATTTTTTCTCATAACAAAATGGAAAGATCACGATTATGTTTCTTAAAGCACATAATTAATTTATGGATAGATCCTAAGGGTCAATGTATTCAAAATAAAATCATAGAAGTGCTAGCCACTGACAAAATAAGAGAACTCTACCTATTGCTTTAAGAAATCAGGAAGGTCAAACTGAGCTAAGGAATCTGAAAGTTTTATTAAACCAGGAGCAAGATTGTTGTCTTGAATTTTTGACTGGAACTGAGTAGTCTGGGCCTGTAGTAAAACCAATGTGGAAAAAGAGTTGAAAAGCTAGATTTTTATTAGTGATATTAATAAATATTGTTATACATATGAAAACCATGACCTCTGAAAACATGCTAGTAGTGAAGTTGTGCTTACGGAAGGTTATAAATTTGACAGTTACCTAATGCATAGGGAAGATTAACTCACAGAAAGGTTTGGAATAGTAAAGTTCCTGGATTCACTAGATCTCACTAAGTGGTACTGCCAGATCCCCCTAACAACAGGAGATTAAAAATAAACGTTTTTAACACCCAGTGGATTAATCTGGAATACCATTTTTTATTTTGTGTTGCATACTGCTCTTTCAGTCTCTCAGTGACTCAGGGATCAAGGCCCATGGCCAGCATGCTGCTGCTGCCTGTTTGGATGATGTTATCATACACTTTCGTACTGGGACTCCCATATGTCTAAGGTACAAGCTATAGTAGATACATTAAAAAGCCAAATTAGCTGTTAATGCCTCCAACAGTGAGGTATGTATGATGAAGTTTAAAAAACCTAGATATATAGGTTCATAGGTTCATAGGTTGATACTAGGCTATCTGCCCTAGGGCATTTACAAGCCTAGCCAGAGTGTGTTTGGCTTTCGACACCCTTTTAAATGAGTTTACTGTGCCCTTTTTAGGTTTGTTTACTGCGCCTCTGTCTAGTAGTGACACAGAAGTGATTCCCGGGGTAACCCTACAATCTCCCATCCACTCATCAAGATTCCTCTTGAAGAGAGTCAGTGAGGGGCTCTGCCTGACATGAACTGGGATTCTATTCCAGAGTGCTGGGAGCCTCTGGGTTATAAATCTGTCTCTCCAGCATGTCCTATTAATTTCTGTGTTGAGATTCAAGTCCCTCGAGTGCATAGCTCTAAGGGATTTGGATTTTATGAGGTGGACCATGTCCATTAATTCTGGGTTGGACATGGCTTTATACGTCAGGCACAGATCGCCTCTAAGTAGGCGGTATGCAACTGAGTAGAGCTGGAGTTTCTTTAACCGAGCAGCATAGGTCATCTGTTTGAGTCCCTTGATCCTCTTGGTGAGGTATTTTTGGGGTCTTTCCAGTTGCTGCAGTTGTCGGGTAAGGTACATCCCAAATGGGGTATTGTATTCAATTATGGGCCGGATGAGTGATGAGTAAAGGGGCACAATGACCTCCCTTGATCTAGATGTGAATCCTTTCATGATAAGGTGGGCTATATAGAAGGTCTTTCTAACCACTTTGGCAACGTGGTTGTCAAAGGAGAGATTACTATTAACTTGGGTCCCTAGGTCCCATATCACTTCCTCTATACTTAATGGATTACCGCCTATGTGGTAATTTATGGGCACTTTGCTTTTCCCAAAGGGGATGACTATACACTTTTTGGCGTTTAACTTTGGGCCATGGCTTTGGCACCAGTTATCCGTCTCTGTGAGACCCTTTTGGAGGATGCTTGTGTCAGCTGGAGAGTCGATTATGGCACCCAGTTTGCAGTCATCTGTGAACTTGGTCAGCCATAGTCCTCTTGTGTTAGCCTGTACCTCAGAAAAATATATACCGAACAAGAGAGGTCCCAGGACTGAGCCTTGTGGGACGCCACTTGTAACTGGTTTAGAGTCTGACATGGCTCCCGCAATTCTGACCATGTGGGTTCTATCCTTGAGCCAGTTTGCAACCCATCTTATGACATAGGGGTTGATATTTAAGCTGGAGAGCTTATTTATGATGCCAGAGTGGGGTATTGTGTCAAAGGCTTTTGCGAGGTCCAGGTTGGCTGTGTGGACTACCTTCCCTTCATCTACGGCCTTGGTGACTGTTTCAAAGAAATCGACCAGGTTCAAGAGGCAGGATCTGCCTTTAACAAAGCCGAATTGATTAGCATCCAGCATCTGTAGGTCCCCAATGTCTTTGTTCATGAGTTCCATGATGATCTGCTCCATAGCTTTGCAGACCAGGCTAGTCAGGCTTATGGGGCGATAGTTTCCAGGGTCCGTTGAGGCACCACCTTTGTGGAGTGGGACCACTGTTGCTGTACGCCATTCCTTGGGTACATATCCTGTAGTAAGGCTGAAATTGAACAGTAACTTTATATGAGGTTCTAGTTTTTCTTGGAGCTCATGTAGGATGCAGCCCCGGACACCATCCAATCCCATTGATGCTGTGTTTTTTGCTTTGGAGAGGGCAGCTCTCACCTGAGCATCTGAGATGTCAGGGAGACAACTCTCTGCTGGGATAGATATTTGCTCTTTTGGGGGGGAAGGGGAGAAGTTTGCACTGAACCTGTCTGCCAGGATGTTGGCAACGTCTGTGGGTTCAGTGTATTTTTTTGTCATTTTGGACTAACTCCGAACATATCTGGGAGTTGCCACCCAAGTTCCTAACATAACTAAAGAAGGCTTTGTGATTATCTTTAGTGTCTTGTGCAATTTTTCTCTCGAAGCTGGCCTTGGATGATTTTATGAGGGACTGTAGTTTTTTGCTAGTACTGATCAGAGATGCCTTCCCTTTTAGGGATTTTGCTCTATCATGTAGTAGCTTTCTCCTTTTGTTGTATAGCTTATTCATGGCTGGGGTCGGACAGGTCGCCTGCCTTTGGAGGATTGGGTCTTGGTTTTATTTGGGATTGCATGATCCATGCATTCCTGAAGGTGTCCATAGAATGCGTTTATAAAGGATTATGCAGTTTGGGCCATAATTTTCACTGTCCCGGGGGCTTTGAAGGATTTCACCTCAGTTTTGAGAAGTGTGAAATTAGCTTTTGAGAAGTTTTTCACTGTGGTTATCTGGGCTGGTGGTGGGGTCGGGATGTGGATGTCCAGAGAGATTCATTTATGGTCCGATCTTACCAATGAGGGGTATACCTCTAGTGTGGAGCATAGAGTCCCCATATTTTTGATGATCAGGTCCAGTATGTTTTCCCCTCTTGTGAGAGGGGTGACTAGTTGTTCCATAGCATTTGAGTTTATAAATTCTAGGAATCTTTGTGCTAGGGTGTTGGGGCTTGAGTAATGTTCCCAGTCTATGTTTGGGTAGTTGGTCACCCAATATAATGGTGTTTGGAGAGACCTTCATATTCTCCAGTGTTCGCAGGAAAGCTGAGTGAGGTTCCTGAGTTTGGGAGGGTGGTCTGTAGCAGGCTACAAACTGAAAGGCAGTTTTTCCCACTATTGGTTGCACATGGATGGTCTCCAATGCTTTGTGCAGTGCCACTAACCTGGAGGTGTGGGTATCTTTGATGAATATAGATACTCCCCCTCCCTTTGTGGTTCGGTCCAAGTTTTGGGGCCGAAAAGCATGGTATGAGGTATAGCCTGGTAGTGCTGGGGTGCTCTCGGGAGCCTTGAACCAGGTCTTTGTTACTGCCCAGACATCGATATTCTCCATACTGAGGAGAGCTTTGAGTACTTGCATTTTGAGGTTTAGACTTCTGGCGTTGAGTAGCATTGCCCTTAGTTTCTTTTTCCTTGTGTTGTCTATATAGGTGGGTTTGTCTTTTGAACCTTGCCTAAAAATGGCACTATGGGGGTGGCAAGAGCCTTTGCCAGTATCCAAAAGCCCAGGGGTGACAGGTGCAAGCCATCCCTAGCGAAGCAATGTGGCTTGTCGAGCATGTTATCCCAGGCTGACAGACACTGGATCCCCTTTGAATGACACCAAAACTTTAGCCAATTGCTAAATTTGATCATTTTGTCTTTATACTGTGGCATCATTCTTGGTGAGGGCAAGATGCTACTCAAGGTCAGAGTCATACCTGCCTGGGCTACATGATCAGAGAGCTCCTCTATGTCTCTTTTCATGTAGTCCAGGGAGGTATATCTCAGGTCATTCACACCAGCATGGACAATGACTGAGTCATATTTGTACTTGCTTTGGAGTGACCTGAGTGCTTGTGTTATGTGGCGGATCCTGGCACCCAACAGGCAGCTCACCATGACCTTCTCCTTGTTCAGCCTGGTGAGTGGGACGTCAGTGTGTCTGACAATAGAGTCACCTATTACAAGTGTATCAGGTGTGTTGTTTAGCCTTAAGGGCTGTGACTATTTGGCACAATGACTTTGTGAAGTATGTGTTACACATGTTTTGTTTTGGGGTAGCGGTTGCTTGGATGTCTGCTTTGGAGGTCTCTGCTGCTTAGGCAGATTTATATTTAGAGCCTCTGAGTATGTTTTTGTGTGTTTATGTGTTTGGTTTGCTGTTGTGGTAGGTCTATGTGCGACTAGATTTGTGGTGTGTATGGTTACCTTCTCCTCCTGTCTGACTGCGCCAGTACTGAGTTGAGAGAGCTTAGCCTCCAGTTTGGCTATATGGTTGCATCTCTCTCATATATTTTTACTTGTTGGGAGGAGGAGAGGGTTGTCTGTGTACATGAGGCAGTTGTAACATTGCCTCAAGATTCCCAGATTCACCAGCTGGACTGGAGAGGAAACCAGCAACTGATCTTTGGACATGCCAGAATAGTATAAGTAACTCCTTTATAACTGATCATAAAGCACCAATAGGGACTGAGTACTCCAAGGGAGTATATGAGGATGTAGTGCTTTTAGTTTATTAGTGCTAACTTATATAATTGCTTATATGAGCAAGTGCGTGGCTTTAGATTGAAAATAGGGTCCTTACTTTGAGAGATAGAGCAGATCTAAGGGAAAAAGTGAAAAGTAGACTTTGTGGAGCAGAGAATGGTTTAAGCCCGATTAAGCGGCGCTGCCCAATGCTGTGCTATGCGCAAAATCATGCAAAACTGCACCAAAGCAGGTTTTTATAAAGGGGACTTGAAAGAGCTAGAAATTAGCCCAAAACGGCCAATAAACTACAAGATTCTGTGCTGAGATCACTCCTCCAGGGAGAGATAGGCTGTCAAAGCTTTCCACTCCCACTGGTGAACAAAGAAGCTTCCTTCTATCCAAGTAAGGAAATGGGCAACACAGGAACTATTCTAAAGTCCAGAATACAGCAATGCGTATAGGGACTATTCTAGGTCAGGAAAGGTGGGACAAAGAAACTTTTTTTTTTTTTTTTTTTACAAGACAAACAGCAGAAAATGCACAGTAAATACCTAACACAGGCTAGCACACTTGAGTGAGCAGCCTCAACAGTTAAATTCAACAAAAGACAAACTTTAAAAGTGCAGCTATGAAATTGCAAAAAACAAGCTTAAAACAGGCAAAAGAGCAGATTTAACTCGCTTTTCGGCGGGAATAGACAGTGGCAAAGTTAATAGCAGTAAAATATACTTAAATCAGGTAACAGTCACTCTTTTTCATCTCTCTGTTGCTAGCACCGCTCTGCAGGACCATAAGGAGCTATTGTTGAGTCAGAACAAGCGACAAACTGCTCCAAAGCGGGTTTTTATACAGGGGACTTGAAAGAACTAGAAATTAGCCCAAAACGGCCAATAAACTACAAGATTCTGCACTCCTTCAGGGAGATAGGCTGCTCAAAGCTCCCAATGGTGAACAAAGAAGCATTCTTCTATCCAAGTAAGGAAATGGGCAACACATGAACTATTCTGAAGTCCAGAATAGATCAGTGCCTGTATTAGGGACTATTCTAGGTTAGGAAAGGCGGGAAACAAGGATCATTTTTTGTTTTTTCTTTTTTTTTTACAAGACAAACAGCAGAAAATGCACAGTAAATACCTAACACAGGCTAGCACACTTGAGTGAGCAGCCTCAACAGTTAAATTCAACAAAAAGACAAACTTTAAAAGTGCAGGTATGAAATTGCAAAATACAAGCTTAAAACAGGCAAAAGAGCAGATTTAACTCACTTTTCGGTGGGAATAGACAGTGGCAAAGCTAATAGCAGTAAAATATACTTAAATCAGGTAACAGTCACTCTTTTTCATCTCTCTGCTGCTAGCACCGCTCTGCAGGACCACGAGGAGCTATTGTTGAGTCAGAACAAGCGACAAACCGTGCCAAAGCGGGTTTTTGTACAGGGGACTAGAAAGAGTTAGAAATTAGCCCAAAATGTCCAATAAACTACAAGATTCTGTGCTGAGATCACTCCTCTAGGAACAGATAGGCTGCTCAAAGCTCCCCACTCCCACTGGTGAACAAAGAAGCTTCCTTCTATCCAAGTAAGGAAATGGGCAAGACAGGAACTATACTAAAGTCTAGAATACAGCAATGCCTGTATTAAGGACTATTCTAGGTAGGGAAAGGTAGGAAACAAGGATAATTTTTTTGGTTTTTCTTTTTTTTACAAGACAAACAGCAGAAAATGCACAGTAAATACTTAACACAGGCTAGCGCACTTGAGTGAGCAGCCTCAACAGTTAAATTCAACAAAAAGACAAACTTTAAAAATGCAGGTATGAAATTGCAAAAAACAAGCTTAAAACAGGCAAAAGAGCAGATTTAACTCGCTTTTCGGTGAGAATAGACAGTCGCAAAGGTAATAGCAGTAAAATATACTTAAATCAGGTAGCAGTCACTCTTTTTCATCTCTCTGCTGCTAGCACCATCTGCAGGACCACGAGGAGCTATTGTTGAGTCAGAACAAGTGAAAAACCACGCCAAAGTGGGTTTTTATACAGGGGACTTGAAAGAGCTAGAAATTAGCCCAAAACGGCCAATAAACTACAAGATTCTGTGCTGAGATCACTCCTCCAGGGACAGATAGGCTGATCAAAGCTCCCCACTCCCACTGGTGAACAAAGCAGCTTCCTTCTATCCAAGTAAGGAAATGGGCAACACAGGAACTATTCTAAAGTCCAGAATACAGCAATGCGTGTATTAGGGACTATTCTAGGTCAAGAAAGGTGGGAAACAAGGATACTTTTTTGTTTTTTCTTTTTTCTTACAAGACAAACAGCAGAAAATGCACAGTAAATACTTAACACAGGCTAGCGCACTTGAGTGAGCAGCCTCAACAGTTAAATTCAACAAAAAGACAAACTTTAAAAGTTCAGGTATGAAATTGCAAAATACAAGCTTAAAACAGGCAAAAGAGCAGATTTAACTCACTTTTCGGCGAGAATAGACAGTGACACAGTTAATAGCAGTAAAATATACTTAAATCAGGTAGCAGTCACTCTTTTTCATCTCTCTGCTGCTAGCAGCACTCTGCAGGAACACGAGGAGCTATTGTTGAGTCGGAACAAGCGACAAACCACGCCAAAGCAGGTTTTTATACAGGGGACTTGAAAGAGCTAGAAATTAGTCCAAAATGTCCAATAAACTACAAGATTCTGTGCCGAGATCACTGCTCCAGGGACAGATAGGCTGCTCAAAGCTCTCCACTCCCACTGGTGAACAAAGAAGCTTCCTTCTATCCAAGTAAGGAAATGGGCAATACAGGAACTATTCTAAAGTCCAGAATACAGCAATGCTTGTATTAGGGACTATTCTATGTCAGGAAAGGCGGGAAACAAGGATCATTTTTTGTTTTTTCTTTTTTTTTTTTACAAGTCAAACAGCAGAAAATGCGCAGTAAATACTTAATACAGGCTAGCGCACTTGAGTGAGCAGCCTCAACAGTTAAATTCAACAAAAAGACAAACTTTAAAAGTGAAGGTATGAAATTGCAAAAAAAAACTTAAAACAGGCAAAAGAGCAGATTTAACTCACTTTTCAGTGAGAATAGACAGTCGCAAGGGTAATAGCATTAAAATATACTTAAATCAGGTAGCAGTCACTCTTTTTCGTCTCTCTGCTGCTAGCACCACTCTGCAGGACCACGAGGAGCTATTGCTGAGTTGGAACAAGCATAAAACCGCTCCAAAGTGGGTTTTTATACAGGGGACTTGAAAGAGCTAGAAATTAGCCCAAAATGGCCAATAAACTACAAGATTCTGTGCTGAGATCACTCCTCCAGGGACAGATAGGCTGCTCAAAGCTCCCCACTCCCACTGGTGAACAAAGAAGCTTCCTTCTATCCAAGTAAGGAAATGGGCAACACAGGAACTATTCTAAAGTCCAGAATACAGCAATGCCTGTATTAGGGACTATTCTAGGTCAGGAAAGGTGGGAAACAAGGATTTTTTTTGGTTTTTCTTTTTTTTACAAGACAAACAGCAGAAAATGCACAGTAAATACTTAACACAGGCTAGCGCACTTGAGTGAGCAGCCTCAACAGTTAAATTCAACAAAAAGACAAACTTTAAAAGTGCAGGTATGAAATTGCAAAAAACAAGCTTAAAACGGGCAAAAGAGCAGATTTAACTCGCTTTTTAGTGAGAATAGACAGTCGCAAAGGTAATAGCAGTAAAATATACTTAAATCAGGTAGCAGTCACTCTTTTTTGTCTCTCTACTGCTAGCACCACTCTGCAGGACCATGAGGAGCTATTCCTGAGTTGGAACAAGTTCAAAACCATGCCAAAGCAGGTTTTTATGCAGGGGACTTCAAAGAGCTGAACATTAGCCCAAAACGGTCAATAAACTACAAGATTCTGTGCTGAGATCACTCCTCTAGGGACAGTTAGGCTGCTCAAAGCTCCCCACTCCCACTGGTGAACAAAGAAGCTTCCTTCTATCCAAGTAAGGAAATGGGCAACACAGGAACTATTCTAAAGTCCAGAATACAGCAATGCCTATATTAGGGACTATTCTAGGTCAGGAAAGGAGGGAAACAAGGATAATTTTTTGTTTTTTCTTTTTTTTTACAAGACAAACAGCAGAAAATGCGCAGTAAATACTTAACACAGGCTAGCACACTTGAGTGAGCAGCCTCAACAGTTAAATTCAACAAAAAGACAAACTTTAAAAATGCAGGTATGAAATTGCAAAAAACAAGCTTAAAACAGGGAAAAGAGCAGATTTAACTCACTTTTCGGGGAGAATAGACAGTCACAAGGGTAATAGCAGTAAAATATACTTAAATCAGGTAGTAGTCACTCTTTTTCATCTCTCTGCTGCTAGCACCACTCTGCAGGACCACAAGGAGCTATTGCTGAGTCAGAACAAGTGAAAAACCACGCCAAAGTGGGTTTTTATACAGGGAAGTTGAAAGAGCTAGAAATTAGCCCAAAACGGCCAATAAACTACAAGATTCTGTGCTGAGATCACTCCTCCAGGGACAGATAGGCTGATCAAAGCTCCCACTCCCACTGGTGAACAAAGCAGCTTCCTTCTATCCAAGTAAGGAAATGGGCAACACAGGAACTATTCTAAAGTCCAGAATACAGCAATGCGTGTATTAGGGACTATTCTAGGTCAGGAAAGGTGGGAAACAAGGATACTTTTTTTTTCTTTTCTCTTACAAGACAAACAGCAGAAAATGCACGCTAGCGCACTTGAGTGAGCAGCCTCAACAGTTAAATTCAACAAAAAGACAAACTTTAAAAGTTCAGGTATGAAATTGCAAAATACAAGCTTAAAACAGGCAAAAGAGCAGATTTAACTCACTTTTCGGCGAGAATAGACAGTGACACAGTTAATAGCAGTAAAATATACTTAAATCAGGTAGCAGTCACTCTTTTTCATCTCTCTGCTGCTAGCAGCACTCTGCAGGACCACGAGGAGCTATTGTTGAGTCGGAACAAGCGACAAACCACGGCAAAGCAGGTTTTTATACAGGGGACTTGAAAGAGCTAGAACTTAGTCCAAAATGTCCATTAAACTACAAGATTCTGTGCCGAGATCACTGCTCCAGGGACAGATAGGCTGCTCAAAGCTCCCCACTCCCACTGGTGAACAAAGAAGCTTCCTTCTATCCAAGTAAGGAAATGGGCAACACAGGAACTATTCTAAAGTCCAGAATACAGCAATGCTTGTTTGGTTTTTCTTTTTTTTTTTTACAAGACAAACAGCAGAAAATGCACAGTAAATACTTAACACAGGCTAGCGCACTTGAGTGAGTAGCCTCAACAGTTAAATTCAACAAAAAGACAAACTTTAAAAGTGCAGGTATGAAATTGCAAAAAATAAGCTTAAAACAGGCAAAAGAGCAGATTTAACTCGCTTTTTGGCGAGAATAGACAGTAGCAAAGGTAATAGCAGTAAAATATACGTAAATCAGGTAGCAGTCACTCTTTTTCGTCTCTCTGCTGCTAGCACCTCTCTGCAGGACCATGAGGAGCTATTCCTGAGTTGGAACAAGTGCAAAACCATGCCAAAGTGGGTTTTTATGCAGGGGACTTCAAAGAGCTGAACATTAGCCCAAAACGGCCAATAAACTACAAGATTCTGTGCTGAGATCACTCCTCCAGGGACAGATAGGCTGCTCAAAGCTCCCCACTCCCACTGGCGAACAAAGAAGCTTCCTTCTATCCAAGTAAGGAAATGGGCAACACAGGAAGTATTCTGAAGTCCAGAATATAGCAATGCCTGTATTAGGGACTATTCTAGGTCAGGAAAAGTGGGAAACAAGGATAATTTTTTGTTTTTTCTTTTTTTATACAAGACAAACAGCAGAAAATGCACAGTAAATACTTAGCACATGCTAGCACACTTGAGTGAGCAGCCTCAACAGTTAAATTCATCAAAAAGACAAACTTTAAAATGCAGGTATGAAATTGCAAAAAACAAGCTTAAAACAGGCAAAAGAGCAGATTTAACTCGCTTTTCAGTGAGAATAGACAGTCGCAAAGGTAATAGCAGTAAAATATACTTAAATCAGGTAGCAGTCACTCTTTGTCATCTCTCTGCTGCTAGCACCACTCTGCAGGACCACGAGGAGCTATTGCTGAGTCAGAGCATGCGAAAAACCGCGCCAAAGTGGGTTTTTATACAGGGGACTTGAAAGAGCTAGAAGTTAGCTCAAAACAGCCAATAAGCTACAAGATTCTGTGCTGAGATCACTCCTCCAGGGACAGATAGGCTGCTCAAAGCTCCCCACTTCCACTGGTGAACAAAGAAGCTTCCTTCTATCCAAGTAAGGAAATGGGCAACACAGGAACTATTCTAAAGTCCAGAATACAGCAATGCCTGCATTAGGGACTATTCTAGGTCAGGAAAGGCATGAAACAGGCATTTTTTGGGTTTTTTTTTTTACAAGACAAACAGCAGAAAATGCACAGTAAATACTTAACACAGGCTAGCGCACTTGAGTGAGCAGCCTCAACAGTTAAATTCAAGCAAAAGACAAACTTTAAAAGTGCAGGTATGAAATTGCAAAAAACAAGCTTAAAACAGGCAAAAGAGCAGATTTAACTCACTTTTCAGCGAGAATAGACAGTCGCAAAGGTAATAGCAGTAAAATATACTTAAATCAGGTAGCAGTCACTCTTTTTTATCTCTCTGCTGCTAGCACAACTCTGCCGGACCACAAGGAGCTATTGCTGAGTTGGAACAAGCGAAAAAATGCGGCAAAGCGGGTTTTCATACAAGGGACTTGAAAGAGCTAGAAAGTAGCCCACAACAGCCAATAAACTACAAGATTCTGTGCTGAGATCACTCCTCCAGGGACAGATAGGCTGCTCAAAGCTCCCCACTCCCACTGGTGAACAAAGAAGCTTCCTTCAATCCAAGTAAGGAAATGAGCAACACAGGAACTATTCTAAAGTCCAGAATACAGCAATGCCTGTATTAGGGACTATTCTATGTCAGGAAAGGTGGGAAACAAGGATACTTTTTTGGTTTTTCTTTTTTTTTACAAGACAAACAGCAGAAAATGCACAGTAAATACTTAACACATGCTAGCGCACTTGAGTGAGCAGCCTCAACAGTTAAATTCAACAAAAAGACAAACTTTAAAAGTGCCGGTATGAAATTGCAAAATACATGCTTAAAACAGGCAAATGAGCAGATTTAACTCGCTTTTCGGCAAGAATAGACAGTCGCAAAGGTAATAGCAGCAAAATATACTTAAATCAGGTAGCAGTCACTCTTTTTCGTCTCTCTGCTGCTAGCACCCCTCTGCAGGACCATGAGGAGCTATTCCTGAGTTGGAACAAGTGAAAAACCACGCCAAAGCGGGTTTTTATACACGGGACTTGAAAGAGCTGGACATTAGCCCAAAACGGCCAATAAACTACAAGATTCTATGCTGAGATCACTCCTCCAGGGACAGATAGGCTGCTCAAAGCTCCCCACGCCCAGTGGTGAACAAAGAAGCTTCCTTCTATCCAAGTAAGGAAATGGGCAACACAGGAACTATTCTAAAGTCCAGAATATAGCAATGCCTGTATTAGGGACTATTCTAGGTCAGGAAAGGTGGGAAACAAGGATAATTTTTTGTTTTTTCTTTTTTTATACAAGACAAACAGCAGAAAATGCACAGGAAATACTTAACACAGGCTAGCGTACTTGAGTGAGCAGCCTCAACAGTTAAATTCAACAAAAAGACAAACTTTAAAAGTGCAGGTATGAAATTGCAAAAAACAAGCTTAAAACAGGCAAAAGAGCTGATTTAACTCACTTTTCGGCAAGAATAGACAGTCGCAAAGGTAATAGCAGTAAAATATACTTAAATCAGGTAGCAGTCACTCTTTTTTATCTCTCTGCTGCTAGCACAACTCTGCCGGACCACAAGGAGCTATTGCTGAGTTGGAACAAGTGAAAAAATGCACCAAAGCGGGTTTTTATACAGGGGACTTGAAAGAGCTAGAAAATAGCCCACAACAGCCAATAAACTACAAGATTCTGTGCTGAGATCATTCCTCCAGGGACAGATAGGCTGCTCAAAGCTCCCCACTCCCACTGGTGAACAAAGAAGCTTCCTTCTATCCAAGTAAGAAAATGAGCAACACAGGAACTATTCTAAAGTCCAGAATACAGCAATGCCTGTATTAGGGACTATTCTATGTCAGGAAAGGTGGGAAACAAGGATACTTTTTTGGTTTTTCTTTTTTTTTTTCAAGACAAACAGCAGAAAATGCACAGTAAATACTTAGCACAGGCTAGCACACTTGAGTGAGCAGCCTCAACAGTTAAATTCATCAAAAAGACAAACTTTAAAATGCAGGTATGAAATTGCAAAAAACAAGCTTAAAACAGGCAAAAGAGCAGATTTAACTCGCTTTTCAGTGAGAATAGACAGTCGCAAAGGTAATAGCAGTAAAATATACTTAAATCAGGTAGCAGTCACTCTTTGTCATCTCTCTGCTGCTAGCACCACTCTGCAGGACCACGAGGAGCTATTGCTGAGTCGGATCAAGCGAAAAACCGTGCCAAAGCGGGTTTTTGTACAGGGGACTTGAAAGAGCTAGAATTTAGCCCAAAACAGCCAATAAACTACATGATTCTGTGCTGAGATCACTCCTCCAGGAACAGATAGGCTGTCAAAGCTCCCCACTCCCACTGGTGAACAAAGAAGCTTCCTTTTATCCAAGTAAGGAAATGGGCAACACAGGAACTATTCTAAAGTCCAGAATATAGCAATGCCTGTATTAGGGACTATTCTAGGTCAGGAAAGGCGGGAAATAAGGATAATTTTTTGTCTTTTCTTTTTTTTTTCAAGACAAACAGCAGAAAATGCACAGTAAATACTTAACACAGGCAAGCACACTTGAGTGAGCAGCCTCAACAGTTAAATTCAACAAAAAGACAAACTTTAAAAAGTGCAGGTATGAAATTGCAAAAAACAAGCTTAAAACAGGCAAAAGAGCAGATTTAACACACTTTTCAGTGAGAATAGACAGTCGCAAAGGTAATAGCAGTAAAATATACTTAAATCAGGTAGCAGTCACTCTTTGTCATCTCTCTGCTGCTAGCACCACTCTGCAGGACCACGAGGAGCTATTGCTGAGTCGGAGCATGAGAAAAACCGCACCAAAGTGGGTTTTTATACAGGGGACTTGAAAGAGCTAGAAGTTAGCTCAAAACAGCCAATAAGCTACAAGATTCTGTGCTGAGATCACTCCTCCAGGGACAGATAGGCTGCTCAAAGCTCCCCACTTCCACTGGTGAACAAAGAAGCTTCCTTCTATCCAAGTAAGGAAATGAGCAACACAGGAACTATTCTAAAGTCCAGAATACAGCAATGCCTGTATTAGGGACTATTCTATGTCAGGAAAGGTGGGAAACAAGGATACTTTTTTGGTTTTTCTTTTTTTTTACAAGACAAACAGCAGAAAATGCACAGTAAATACTTAACACATGCTAGCGCACTTGAGTGAGCAGCCTCAACAGTTAAATTCAACAAAAAGACAAACTTTAAAAGTGCCGGTATGAAATTGCAAAATACATGCTTAAAACAGGCAAATGAGCAGATTTAACTCGCTTTTCGGCAAGAATAGACAGTCGCAAAGGTAATAGCAGCAAAATATACTTAAATCAGGTAGCAGTCACTCTTTTTCGTCTCTCTGCTGCTAGCACCCCTCTGCAGGACCATGAGGAGCTATTCCTGAGTTGGAACAAGTGAAAAACCACGCCAAAGCGGGTTTTTATACAGGGGACTTGAAAGAGCTGGACATTAGCCCAAAACAGCCAATAAACTACAAGATTCTATGCTGAGATCACTCCTCCAGGGACAGATAGGCTGCTCAAAGCTCCCCACGCCCACTGGTGAACAAAGAAGCTTCCTTCTATCCAAGTAAGGAAATGGGCAACACAGGAACTATTCTAAAGTCCAGAATATAGCAATGCCTGTATTAGGGACTATTCTAGGTCAGGAAAGGTGGGAAACAAGGATAATTTTTTATTTTTTTATACAAGACAAACAGCAGAAAATGCACAGGAAATACTTAACACAGGCTAGCGCACTTGAGTGAGCAGCCTCAACAGTTAAATTCAACAAAAAGACAAACTTTAAAAGTGCAGGTATGAAATTGCAAAAAACAAGCTTAAAACAGGCAAAAGAGCTGATTTAACTCACTTTTCGGCAAGAATAGATAGTCGCAAAGGTAATAGCAGTAAAATATACTTAAATCAGGTAGCAGTCACTCTTTTCCGTCTCTCTGCTGCTAGCACCACTCTGCAGGACCACGATGAGCTATTGCTGAGTCGGAACAAGCGAGAAAACACGCCAAAGTGGGTTTTTATACAGAGGACTTGAAAGAGCTAGAAATTGTCCCAAAATGGCCAATAAATTACAAGATTCTGTGCTGAGATCACTCCTTTAGGGACAGATAGGCTGCTCAAAGCTCTCCACTCCCACTGGTGAACATAGAAGCTTCCTTCTATCCAAGTGAGGAAATGGGCAACACAGGAACTATTCTGAAGTCCAGAACAAAGCAATGCCTGTATTTGGGACTATTCTAGGTCAGGAAAGGCAGAAAACAAGGATAATTTTTTGTTTTTTCTTTTTTTTTTACAAGACAAACAGCAGAAAATGCACAGTAAATACTTAACACAGGCTAGCCCACTTGAGTGAGCAGCCTCAACCGTTAAATTCAACAAAAAGACAAACTTTAAAAGTGCAGTTATGAAATTGCAAAAAACAAGCTTAAAACAGGCAAAAGAGCAGATTTAACTCACTTTTCGGCGAGAATAGTCAGTTGCAAATGTAATGGCAGTAAAATATACTTAAATCAGGTAGCAGTGACTCTTTTTCATCTCTCTGCTGCTAGCACCACTCTGCAGGACCACGAGGAGCTATTGCTGAGTCTGAACCAGTGAAAAAATGAGCCAAAGCGGGTTTTTATACAGGGGACTTGAAAGAGCTAGAAATTAGCCCACAAGATTCTGTTCTGAGATCACTCCTCCAGGTACAGATAGGCTGCTCAAAGCTCCCCACTCTCACTGGTGAGCAAAGAAGCTTCCTTCTATCCAAGTAAGGAAATGGGCAACACAGGAACTATTCTAAAGTCCAGAATACAGCAATGCCTGTATTAGAGACTATTCTAGGTCAGGAAAGGCAGGGAACAAGGATAATTTTTTGGTTTTTCTTTTTTTTTACAAGACAGACAGCAGAAAATGCACAGTAAATACTTTACACAGGCCAGCGTACTTGAGTGAGCAGCCTCAACAGTTAAATTCAACAAAAAGACAAACTTTAAAAGTGCAGGTATGAAATTGCAAAAAACAAGCCTAAAACAGGCAAAAGAGCAGATTTAACTCGCTTTTCGGCGAGAATAGACAGTCACAAAGGTAATAGCAGTAAAATATACATAAATCAGGTAGCAGTCCCTCTTTTTCATCTCTCTGCTACTAGCACCACTCTGCAGGACCACGAGGAGCTTTTACTGAGTCAGAACAAGTGAAAAACCGCGCCAAAGCGGGTTTTTATACAGGGGACTTGAAAGAGCTAGAAATTAGCCCAAAACAGCCAATAAACTACAAGATTCTGTGCTTAGATCACTTCTCCAGGGACAGATAGGCTGCTCAAAGCTCCCCACTCCCACTGGTGAACAAAGAAGCTTCCTTCTATCCAAGTAAGGAAATGGGCAACACAGGATCTATTTTAAAGTCCAGAATACAGCAATGCCTGTATTAGGGACTATTCTAGGTCAGGAAAGGCGGGAAACAAGGATAATTGTTTGGTTTTTCTTTTTTTTTTTTACAAGACAAACAGCAGAAAATGCACAGTAAATACTTAACACAGGCTAGCGCACTTGAGTGAGCAGCTTCAACAGTTAAATTCAACAAAAAGACAAACTTTAAAAGTGCAGGTATGAAATTGCAAAAAACAAGCTTAAAACAGGCAAAAGAGCAGATTTAACTCGCTTTTCGGCGAGAATAGACAGTCACAAAGGTAATAGCAGTAAAATATACTTAAATCAGGTAGCAGTCACTATATATGAGATAGGAAGGGGTATTGTAAATCCTCAAAAAGAAAACATAGAATCATTGAGACACTGATTTATACCACACTGGGTATTATCAGAAGTTTGCATCCCATTTTGGAGCAATAACTTATCACCCCAACCTTTTCTTTAGTGAATGGTATTTTTAAACAAGAAACTTCTTTATTAAATTATCACTTATGACATAGTCAATCATATATTTATTTAAATGAAAATAAACCATACTGACATAATCTTAGTTGCAGGCATTTTACATCACAAACCATACTGACATAATTTTACTTACAAACATTATACATAACTTATAATCTACCCAATCATTGTCAGTCAAACATTACATAGCTCATTCAAATTCTGCCTTCTTTTAAACCTCATTCCTCCCCTGTATGTATTGTTCTCACAAATCCCTTTTTCTATGCAATTTGTCCCTACCCTTTTCTAAAGATCCCAAGTCCAGTTGCTTTATCTCTGTTACTAAATTTACTACTTCAAGTACAGTTGGTTTAGACTTTGCTTTCCATTTTCTAGTAATTGTTTTTTTGGCAGCCACCATAATTAGACTCAGCAAAGCCTTACTGTGCATTTGCAATTCTGATTCTGTATCATAGCTCAGAAAAAAATATTTTCCGAGTTACACCAATTTGCTCACTGAGTATCTCTGATAAAGTTGTTTAAAGAGAATATTTAAAATCTGACAACTTTACACTCCCAGAAAATGTGTTCCCAATTACCTCTTTATTTCCCATCAAACCTCCAACATTTGCTGTCCACCTGAGGAAAAATTATCTCAAGTCTACTTGGGGTATAAAAATATCTATGTAAACAATTCCAAGCAAACATACTAAATCTTCTAGATTTTGTTGCATGCTTGGGAGATAAACATATATCCTCCATTTTTTTGTGAATTGCTTATTCAGTCTCTCTTCCCAGTCTTTTCTAACCTGCTCTGATTGATGCTTATAGTTGTCATGCAATAATTTATATTCTGTACTAATTATTCCTTTTTTAACAGCAGCTTATGTCCTAAATTCTACTAAAATCTCTACCAGTGCTGCTCTTTCTTTTAGGACCTCCCTGTTTCTTTCTCTTTGCTTATACTCTGACATCAATCATTGATAGGGAAGGCAATCTCTAACCTGCAGTCCAAATAAATTATTGGCATCTTCCCATTCTATTACCATTCCCTCTCTAGTTATTTGCTCCCACTACATTGATTCCTTTGCCAATTTTCTCCAATAAATTACAGACCCCCTTTTTCTATTGTCTGTATCTCTAATAGCAGTCATCAGTCATCCCTATCTCAGAATCTTTCTCCATTCCTGTGGTGGCTTAGTTCTTAGAATACTTTTTCCTACTTTATGAATATAATATTCTGTATAATTATTGTTATTCTCCTTAAAGATCAGCATCCAAAATCCTGTCCTTGTTCCTTGAGTTTCCCCCCATTTCATCATCATCCCATTCCACTTTGTATTATAGGTTTCTGCATGTGCTATGTATAGGAGCCTTAACTGTGTAGCTCTGAAATGCCCATTCAAATCAGGTAATCCCAATCTGCCTTGTTCTATTGGAAGAATCAACTTATCCTACTTAACTCTTGCAGCCCCCCCCCCCGATAAAATCCTTTAACTCATTATTAATTGCTATCCACAACTTCTCCTCTGGTTGATAAAAATATGCTTGACCTCTGTATAAGATTGAAGGGACTAAAAACATTTTAACTGCTTGTATCTTACTATCCATATCCATACAACAGAGCTTCCATTTTCTCAGTTTTTTGCATTATCTTTTATTTAATCTCTTCCCACATAGAGCTGCCACACCAGAATCAATAATCCATACTTCTAAATGCTTCATTTTATCATGCCCCCATAAATATGGATATTGCTGAACCAGTTTGCGTGTGGACACATAATTTACTACTGTTGCCTTTGTTTTAACTTTATTAATTTTGTATCCCAAAAAGATTTGAAACTGTCTCAAAATGTTCCACACCACTGTAATATCCTTTTCTGGTTTCACCACTGTAATATCCTTTTCTGGTTTTATCAGGTATAAAATAATATCATTCACAAACAGAGCCAGTTTTTCTTGACTACCATAGCAATTAAATCCTTGAATTTCTGAGTCCCTTATTTTCTTTGCCAATGGTTCAAAATATAATGCAAATAAAAAAGAGGAAAGATGACATCCCTGCTTGCTTTCTCTGTTCAAGCAGAAATTATCAGAGAGGAACCCACTCACTTTAATTTTCACTTCTGATCCCTCATATATTCTCCTATCAGCATTATAATTTTCTCAGGGAATGCAAATGCTTCCATTGCACTGCTCATGAAGTCCCAGCTTACTCTGTCAAATGCTCTCTCTGCATCAAGACCCACCAACAACAGAGGCATTTTCTTACATTCTGCTTCCCTCTGGATAATCAATGTTCTGTTAATATTGTTGAATGTTTGCCTCCCCTGCACAAAACCACACTGATCCATATCTATCAATTTTGGCATCACTTTTGCCATTCTTTTATCCATTATAAATATGAACACTTTATAATCATGGTTTAGTACTGAAATGGGCCTGTGTGAAGCTGCATCTGATGTTTCTTAACCCTCTTTAGGTATTACAGCTACAACCGCTTTCTTCCAGGATCTTGGTACTTCTCCTCCTCTTAAAATACTGTTAAACAAAACCTTCCAGATCTTTATCAGTTTTTTTCCACCTAGCTTCCAAACTTCCAAAGGAATACCATCTATTCCTGGGGACTTTCCTGTAGATTGGTTATACATCACCATTTTTATTTCATCTCCTCCTATCCTGTTAGTAATTAAGCCTCATCTATCTCTAACCTTGGCATATTGAATTCTTCCATAAACCTTTCATCTGTACCTTTTCTCAATTTCCATATTTTTCTGCTTTAATACAGACTTTCATAAAATTTCAAAACTATTTGTAATACTTCTACAGGATCTCTTTTTATCTACCTTGGTGTAGTCTCCCAAAGCTTGGCAACAGCCCTTTCTACTTTCTGTTGCCTGAGTCGTTATGCTAAAAGTTTTTGTGCTCTAGAGTTCTTATAAAAAAACATTTGCTTAACTGCAGTCTTTCTAAATGCATGCATATTATTGAGGTAATCCCTTATTTTCTGTTTAGCATTCTGCAGTTGCTGCTCGTCGTGTTTTGAGATTCCCCTTATTTTGCAATACTTTGACATTTGTCAATCCCTCTAAATAATTCTTGTTACTTCTTGGCCATATCTCCTTTCTTTTATTTCCACCCTATTTTTAAACTCCACTTTAATGTTATCCCACTCTCTAGCTATATTTTCCGAAGAAATTTCTATCTTTTCTGATAGCCCCTGAATAATTTCTACTACCTATTCCTTAAATTCCTCTCTTTACAATAGATAGGCAGGAAAGTGCCAGAGTCTCATTTTTATTTTATTACCCTGTGTTTTTATTTTAGTCATTATTGTCGCATGATCTGAAATAGTTATTGGATGCATATCAAGACCTTCAATTAAATGCACATGTTCCTGTGCAATCTAAATTCTGTTTAGCCTAGCCCGGTTTTTGTATCTTGGGGAATAATATGTAAATTTACTACAAATTCCTAGTAGTGAATTCATATCTTCCCTGACAAATGTCTTCATAAATGTTTTCAAAAATCTACCCTCCTTTATTATATTTTCCCTTCTGGGACCCCAGACACATCCTTACTGTTGCAAATCAAATTCCAGTCCCCACCTATAAGTAATATTCCTTGCTGAAAGCTGATTATTTCTTATGCTCCATTATAGCAGTTTTAGGTGGAATATAAATATGTGCCAGTGTAATCTTCCTCCATTGCCAGTAACCCCTTAGTACAACAAATCTACCATTATTATCTTTTTTTATCCTCTTCTATCATTATTGGAGCTCCTCTTGCAATTAATATAAATACTGCTTTTTTTCCTTTATGCCAGGTATTTTGCTGAATAACCATCCTGAAAACTGTTTTTTATTAAATTCACATGTTCATATCTTGCCAAGTGTGTCTCCTGCAGCATAACTAATTGCACTCTACATTTTAGTATAGTTCACTAGTCTTTCTTTTTTGTATTTATCTGTGAGACCATTGACATTTAAAGACATTACAGAAAGCATGATTGTATTAAAAAAGTTATTTCCACATTTTATGTGTAACATCTCTTTTGTTACATGTCTAGTTCCAGCTTTTGTGTTACATGCATACACCATGTGGCAGGTTGACCTTTTATACAGTTGTTTCTTGTCATATCAATTTGAGCCTATCTCACATCTTGCAAAATGTTTTGTTTTATTGAAAGCCCACAAAAAACACACTCCCAATACCCCCTAAAATCTATTAACTTCATAATAACACACAAAACTATGTACATCTTCAAATATTGAAGTTTTACCCTCCTGGACGATGCACTGGTGTAGTGGTAGCATTGTCACTTCACAGCAAGAGGTTCTCCTGTCGAATCTCAGCTGGAGTACCTTCTGTGCAGAGTCTTCATGTCCTCCCTGTGTTTGTGTGGGTTTTCTGTGTGAACTCTGGTTTCCTCCCATGTTACAAAGACATGCATCTGGAGTATTTCTCCCTGGGCCTCTGCTGAAAATTGTCTCTCTTCCAAGTCAGACTTTCCTGGTAAACAAATGTTAAATAAATAAATTAAATAAATATTATGAACAAATGTTCCAAATTGACAGCCACACTTGCAGACTTGAGTTATCCTAAAATAAAGATTATTCATGCTAAGATCCATGATGCAGCTTGTGCATCAACTAAGTACTGTCTGTTTTTGTCTTATCTTGATAGCTTTCCAAGCTGAGTAAACACTTGAATGGTTTCAGAGAACATTATCTCCTAGACATTTCTCCTTATCAGATTGTCTTCTGGAGATCTGAGGACCAGATGCAGAAATGCTTTTAAGCATACATTTATTTGCTAGAAAAAAGCCTTATAATATGCAATATTCTTTTTTTCATTTACTTGCTTTCTCTTAAAACTTGTTACTAGATCAAGCTAAGGGCCTTAATCCATCATTCCCCTATGCAAGAATGAGAAAAAGCACATAAGTTTCACCTTTGTTGTGCTCTTTTAAACAGAATATTTTCTTTTTTATTACATTGCAGTGCCTACATTTCTTAAAACTAAACAAGGAGAAAGAGGGAAGAAGGGAGAAAGAAAAAAGATAAAAAAATAGAAGCACCTATTTACTTTAGTATCCCCATTACACTTAAAAATAACTGAGAAAAACTTTATTTTATAGCATGCAAAGAAAATCATGCAATATAAAAATAGCACCATTAAGAAAACTTACACTTTACTCTCTCCCTTCTCTTCTCCTCTCCTAAGTATTTTCTTAACTTTAATGACATGAAGTAGGGCATATGCTTTAGAGTCCCATAAAAGTTTAACAGAGACAAAAAGACTGCACTATTTTCAGGCTTTCTTGTTATGTCATGTTTCACAAATATAATTATTGCTTTTCAATCCCACATTCATCAATTTCCACGTTATTCCTGTTTATCTCCATCTCCCACATCCCGTTTTTGCTTTATTTTTAATGTACTCTCAATTCTTCTAGTTGACTCTTGTGTTTTTTTTCCTTCTCTCAAGCATTTTCCTTTGAAACATTGGAAAAGGTTTCCCTGGCAGAGTCTCTATAGTCTTTATTACCAGAAGAAGAAGAAGCAAAATCTTCTTCTGTTTCACAGCTCACTTTTTGTTGGAAAAACTTTTGTATTTCCTTCTTAGCATGTACTTCTAACAAAAAATATTTTCCCTCCAAGGAAGAATATTTTGAGGATAGCTGGGTACAGCAGTTTGAATATCACACCTGCTTCTAAATATTCCCTGAATAGTAGAATAAATGTACGCCTCTTCTGCCTGGTGTACAATGAGTATTCATTCTCCACATACACTCTGCTGTCTCCTACTTTTAGTACTTTGCCTTTCTGCCACAGTTTTGTCAGAATCAACTCCTTCTGCTTATATGATTGCATCTTTACTATTAAAGGTCTGGGTTGCTTTCTCATATCCAGGTTTGAAGTATACATATGATGTAGCATTTCAGTTAACAACTCCTGCTGTGGAATACCAGTCCAGTTGCTTATTTGTGCTTTCATAAAACTAATACAGCCTGATCCTTCCAGCTTCTCTGATACAGCAAAAAATCTCAGGTTTTCCCTACATGCCCTGTCCTCTATTATTTTTTTTTAAACATCTCTTCTTGAGCAGTCTCATATTCAGCCAACCTTTTCTTCATTTCGGCCTCTGATTTTTGGAATTTTATCACTTCATCTGAATAGCTATTTAAAGCTTCTTCCATTTTTTTCAAACTTTTGTTGTTTGAGTTGATATACTCCATCAGTGTTTCATTTATTTTAATTAGGTCTGTATGCAATTTCTTATACTTTCCTCTAGGTTACAGGAAGCCGTGTCTGGAGCTTGCACTGCTTTTTGCTGAACAGCTACAGTAATTTTCCCAGTCAGCATTTTTTCCTCACCTTTTGAAGCTGATTTTCTTTCAGGTCCTCTGTATTTTTTTCTTTTCTGGCATCCAGACAGTGCACTTACTAGCCAGGTATAGAAATTTACCCAGAAATATAAATCCACTGGCTTTTTCTGCTAAGTTTCTGTTTTCACACTGAGCTGTTATTCAGTGTGCAGCCATCTTGGAAGTCCCCCCCACCCAACCTTAAGAGGAAGATATCACTCAAACTAAAGAATTTAAAGGAAACATTATGTGCTAGCATCTCCTAATTTTAGCAAACAATTTATAGCTTATAATGATATGCTATTACAAAATGTTGATAGGGAAGAATGTCCAATAGGTTTCCTAAGTTGCAAACTAAGTAAGGCTGCCATTAAGGATTCTGCAAATGAAAGAGAATATCTATCTATTAAGCTGGCACTCAACTCTCTAAAATACTTCCTGCTAGGGAGGCCTATCAAGGGCATATAGATCATCTAATGAACATGAAACTGATGGTTTCAAGCTGTGGTGGGTCAATTGAAAGATACTGTATCAGATCTAAAGTTGCCATCTTTTGTTGTGGCTAAAACTGGACCAAGGCCACACCCCTTGCACCTCCCATAACCCCAGCCATCTCCTCCCCCTCTCCCTTCCCACTTTCTGGCCATTTTATGACATCACAGTTATGTCAGATGAGGGGATGCCCTGTTTTTTCTGTTTGTGGTGCCTTCCTTCTGCCAATTTAATATTTTTTCTGTAAAAAAAGCACAGTAAATCTGCTGATTTAATAAACTCAGATAGTCCATTTTATTATTTTTTTTTATTTTTGTGAAACAGAATACCAAAGTTTGTACAGTGTTTTCTGGACTACCAGACAAATCAGTTTGATTTCTGGATGGTCTGGAAAAAAATGGATAGGTAACAATGCTAGTCAGATCTCAAGAAATGATGAACTACTATTTGACCCAAAAGTGTATACATACTGATATACATGAGAATGTTTATATTGATTGTGGTATAAATGAACGTTATTGCTTTACCTTAGTTGAACATCTTTCTTTAAAAGTAGAAACAGGATTTGCTGTATTAATTAGTACAAGTTTACTTAATGAAGAAATTAAAATTTTATAAAAGGAGAGCTGAGGAAAGTAAGTTTGCCTGTACTTTGTGAAGAGAGATTTGATGTCCAGAGCAGCAGCTCTGCTGAAATGGAAGAAGACACCAGGAGGAAGCTGGAATTTGTTCCTGCCAAAGAAATCCTGAACTACTGAGAGAGACAGAGAAAGAGAGAGGGAGAGAGTTACTGAAAGAAACTTTAGTCTGTCAGTATACAACTTTTCTGAAAGTACTGACTGTAAACTTGTTGTTTTGGTAGCCTTAAGGCTTTTATTTGAGAAGAATTTGAATTTTTGGTACTTTTGTATAATAAACAGCACTGTTTCTTCTGGATGATGTCTCTGCTGCCTTTAATGTTTCTATGCACATATGCATACACACAGACACACACACACACACACACACACACACACACACACACACACACACACACACACACACACACACACACACACATATAATTTATGATATTTCATTGAATACCATCATGGTTGAATCCCAAATGATTAAAACCAAATGGATGAGAAAACCATTTAGTTGAATTCCAAATAATAGAAACATCATAACCAAAAGCACCCAAGGAAGACACTTGAAAAAGAGTTTTTTTTTTCTTTTTTTTACAGAGAGAAACCCCCTTCTTCATCTCCACACCCCTTACTTAAATATACTAAATGCATGGTGGTACAACTGCAAAACAATGAAAGAAAGAAAAAAAACCACTCATGAATCACTGCAGCAGTGATTATGTATGATGATTATATACAGGAAATGCCAATCATCAGGTAAAACTGTTTCATTTATTTGTGCATATTTCTTCTTCCTTATTACAGAATTGTATTTAACTATCCAACATTCAGCTAAATGGACTTTCAACCACTTTGGTTCAATCGTGTTTGTGTGTGTGTGTGTGTGTGTGTGTGTGTGTGTGTGTGTGTGTGTGTGTGTATTTGTGTCTGAAAACGTGAAGTGTTAGACATTAAAACACTGGTGTCTTTAAAAGAGATACTGTTGGTAGGATTTTTGTGTCATGTACACACATACTCACATACACACATGCATACATACATATATACATACATACATACAAAAGGAGTTGTGAGTAACTAGTGGTGCACTAATGAAACTATGTATGTGGTGAATCCACAGTCTGCATTTTTTCTTTTATTGAGTCTTACATAATATTGGCTATTTTTATTTAATAAATTATTTGGAGATATCACAATGTTAGAATATATATACATATATGTGTGTGTAAAATGGGCTCAGAAAAGCAAGAATCTGATTGGGTAACAGTACCACAGAAATTTGAAATATACATTGTAAAACAAGTGTCAGTTACTCAAAGCAAAAATGGTGGCGCCATCAGAATATTTCAAAAGGAAGCCATGTCAATGTTTTCCTTCTGTAAACTTCCCTTCCTCACTCCTCTACACAAAACACAATTGAAAGAAAAAAACACATGTCTTATACTGGTAGGCAATCACACTTCAATATTTTAAGCCCATTTTATACTTTGTTTATTTAATAACATCTCAACTTTCAAAACTGCCTGGACAGATGTCTAGAACCAGAAATCATACTGAAAGTGGTGAAGTGAAGCATATATTCTCTGCATAAGGAAACTTGGTTATGATATTTAACTGTCCATGGCATGCATGGGTCATTATTTGCTAAAGATAAGTGCATGTTTAGATTTCTTTTGATCAAAGTTCTCTGAGGCTTTAGAAATAAGTTTCGGACTTCCAGCACACTTAGTTGAATAACAGCAACTTGTCTTCTATAATTCAGACAAAGTTCTGGTGTATGTTGTAGCCTGAATTGTTATTGGTAGAGGTGTCAAGGGGCAAAATCATTTTTGAAACTGTCTAGCATGCCATGCCTCATATGATTTTGTGACACAGGAGGAGCTAAACATTTCACATTTCACTTCCCAAACCAATTAAGATTATAGCAGATTTATATATGGTCACCGCGTAAAAAACGAGAGAGGCTTTTCAATTGCCTGATAAAAGGGAGACTTTGAAGAATGAGGTGTCCCAAGCATGTGAAGGGAAAAAAGTATGTCTTAAATGAAATGAGATGCAAATGTTGTTGATCATGCCTTTGTATTTGAACAAGTGGGAATATCTGTATTGCTTCAAGTGGTTTGTGTTAATTTATATTATCAGTCACACAATAGTATGATGGCACATTAGTTTGGCATGCCTTTGTCTCCCAACATACATAGTCTTTTCTTCTTCACGTGATGTATTTATTTTTCTTTAGATTATAAAGTTGTCCAGATACACAACAGCCCATTTCTGCTGTCTGTCCAGCCTCAGGATGAGCTCCTAACAATGTACATGCAGATGTATATGTAACAACATCCAAGATTCATAATGAATGTTATGTAGAAGATGGTAACACAAATCCTATTATTCGAGCCACTTTCTAAGTTTATAAGAGCAATATTTAAATGTGTCCCTATTTTTGCCCGCCCCAACATGCATTTTGTCAGGCTTTGTCCAGATTTCTTGCAGTAAGAGGTCGAGAGGTATGGTTAAGGTTCCCTTGTCACAGCAGCCATACACACTGGAATGGAAGGTATTCTTCCTGTATTTTTCTCACTGAAATGTACTTGCTGCAAGTGAATTCAGCAGCTGCTATGTTTGTGAATTGTTTGGCATATTCATTGTTCTGGAGTCTGAGCTGCAGTAAATATTCTAGAAACTTCTCTCCCAGGCTTGTGAATGTTTAATAAGTATATGTCAAACAAATAAAGCTAGACTAGACACAAAAGTAACAATGTGAAAGAACAACTACAAAAAAAGTCCCAGTTCTAAACTTGCCTTCTTCCTAGTTAGAACATGTTCTCATTCTTAGCAATTCTTAACTACCATAGGGTTCTTGGCAGGGTTGCCTGTCCCTAGTTTTTAGGACATCCTTTATATGGGTTCTTGTACCCTCTACAAGAAATGTTGCAGAGTCCCTGATGTTTCATCAGACAATATTTACTTTTTTCCCAAACACTGCAGAAAAGTAAGATACCTCATGTGATGCTTCTTAAGATATGATAAAACAAAAGTGAGTAAACCTTCGACATAGTGAGACCTCATTTTGATAAAAAAGGAAAAGCAGGTTGCATGCATGCATTGTTTAGTATGGGCTGCCCCATAAAATAGCACATTTGATAAGAAATGCTCCACTTGAATATCTGAAAACTTCATGTTCTTATTGCACTGCATCCTAATGACATCAGCAACAGAAATGGAAAAAAATACAGATTAAAAAAAACTGTACTAACTATCTGAGCTATCTAAACACATCTCATGGTAGAATTTCTGCTAATGTTAGGACTATTTTCTTAAATTAACAAAAAATATTAAGCAGGAAGCTGCCGTGATAGCTTATATTTGTCATTTCATTAAGACTCACTGACAGTGTCCACTGTTAGGCCCAGCTTCAGTGGCAAAAACTGGCAATGACATTGTCCCTTTCAGCTATGAAGTAGGTAGAACTGTGTGGTTTAACAGAAACAACAGATGTTAAGAGTCCCAGCATCTAAACATTAAAGGCTTTTTTTAGCAGTTAAGTATTTCTAGCATTTGTTGCGTCAGCATTGCTAATCCTCACAGATATTTTAAAAATAGCTTCTGTTGTTAATTTTGCATTATTAAGTGAGCTCATTTTTTCCACTGGGAAACAGTGAACTTGGTTTCTGTTCACAGGTGCCTAAATTGCTGTAAGCAGCATTTTTATCTTCAACCAAAATGTACCAGCTATGACTGATTCCATTATTCAGTCACTGGCAATTAGGTGCTAACAGATTTCATTTTGTAATCCTGGGTTTGATTCCCTCACCTTCTATTTGCCCACTTAGCGGCTGTAGCTTTCTTGTGTCTAGGAGGATTGCTTGATTAAAATAATCATTCACTATCAGTTAGGTGAAATGTGTGTTCTCTGTGGGAAAGGAAAATCAAAGGGGGTACAGACATACGTACAGATCAGTACGTTAGAGAGGACATAGGGCGGACAGATACACTTGACTATAATGATCAGCAACAAAGAGGCATCCTAGCACTAATCACCATAGGAAGAAGTGGGGATAAAGGCAATATGTGGAAGAATTTCTTTACAGAGCAGAAGACAGACAATTGCAGAATTTTACCAGAGAAAATGAAGGGTGAAACAGTCCTAAGATTTAAGGCTGCAAATCAAAAGAGACGTGACAGCTCTGGATATCTCTGAAAATTAAAAAAATACAGTGACAATGTTATTTAAATTACGCACACTGTGTAACACCTGGACGTTAATTTGCAGAAGGATCTTTACTCTGCCACACAGGTAAAAAATGCACTCTCCAAAGCTAATAATACAGCATCCATGGGACCAGATGACATCCTGGGCTGTGTACTACATGAACTACAAAATGAACTGGCACCTCACCTAAGTGTCATGTTTAATCATAGCCTCACCTCAGGCTTCGCACTCAATGAGTGGCACACACCTGCAGTTATCCCACTCCACAAGGGGGATCCACCTTGGACCCCGGGAACTATCGTCCCATCAGCCTGACAAGCCTGATTTGCAAAGCCATGGAACGCATTATCATGGAACTTATAAACAGACACTGGCAACCTTCAAACACCGGACCCCACCCAGTTTGGTTTTGTGAAGGGCCGATTTTGTCTCCTCGACCTGATAGACTTATTCAAATCAGTCTCCAGAGCCGTGGATGAGGGTAAGACAATCCGTACAGCCTACCTGGACCTCGCCAAGGCCTTTGACTCCATCCCCCACTCTGGAATCATAGATAAACTTACTAAGCTGGGCAATAATCCCTAGGTCACTCAATGGTTTGCAAACTGGCTTACTGACAGAACCCACACTGTAAAAGTAGTTAACTCCAAATCCAGCTCCAGACAAGTGACAAGTGGAGTACCACAGGGTTCAGTCCTAGGACCGCTCTTGTTTGGCATCTACTTCTCCGAAGTACAGGCCAACATCAAGGGACTCTGGCTAACAAAGTTCGCAGATGACTGCAAACTCGGAGCCATTAGTAAATCCCCAAGTGATGTGGATATTCTACAAAAGGGCCTTACAGAGAAAGATGCTTGGTCCCAGAGCCATGGGCTCAAGCTCAATGCCAAGAAATGTATAGTTATCCCTTTGGGAAAACCATGTACCCATGAATTACCACATAAGTGGCAGCACAGTAAACACCGAAAAGGTGATAAGGGACTTAGGGGCACCGGTGGACAGTGGTCTCACCTTCGATAACCACATCACCACAACAGTCAGGAAATCCTTCTATGTGGCACATCTCATCACTAAGGGCTTTTCATCCAGAAAAAAGGAGGTCATTGTCTCACTGTACTCATCTATCATTAGACCCATTATAGAGTACAATGCCCCATTTGGTATGTATCTCACAAGACACCTGCAACAGTTGGAAACACCACAGAAATACCTCACTAAAAGAATCACAGGCCTAAAACAGGTGCCTTATGCTGACTGTCTAAAAATAACTCCAGCTATACTCTGTCACATATCGTCTACTCAGAGGTGATCTCTGCTTAACATACAAGGCCATGTCAAACCCAGAGCTGTTGGATATGCTACACTTAAAGAAATCCCAGTCCCTCAGAACCATGTGCTCCAGGGATCTAAACCTGGTAATCACAATGAACAAAACATGCTGGAGGGATAGGTTCCTGTCCCAGAGACTCCCCATACTCTGGAATAGACTGCCCATACATATCAAACAAAGCACCTCTTTGGCCGTCTTCAAAAGGAACCTTGATGACTGGATGGGAGATAGGAAATTCACCCTGGGGATCATGTCAGTCACCCTGCTAGACAGGGGATCAAGGAAGTAAATGCCCTGGGTAGAAATAGCCAGGGAACTGTTATGGCTATGCTTGCATAGGCCCTAGGGCTAATAGCCTTGTACCAACCTATGAACCTATGAATTAGTAGGTTACTCAATGCTCTTCAGAAACAACTTTTTTATCCTCTGCCTTGTTAGCAGTGACCACTAAGCTGCTATGTCCACCAATGAACTTGTACGTCCTCATTCAAGTTAGCATATCACAGAACAGACCAGAATTTAAAAGATAACTACAGCCAAAAATAAAAAGAAAATTATCGTTTTCATCAGAATCTCTAAAGAAGATTATAGGTTACATGATCAATAATAAACAAAGTAAAGACCAAAACACTGACTTCCCCAAAAATGGAAGACCTAAGTACTGGGTGGTAATATGAGATCAACAATCACAGATCCAAGACCAGAACATTGGCTTCTGCAAAATTAGGAGACCTAAATGGTAACTGTTTGAAATGTCAGGACCCATTAAAGCGAGTCCTGAAATATGAAGACTGAATGGCCGAAAGATCGGACTTACATATACCAACTCCGAGATGTAATTTCTTAGAGTATTCCCTTTTCTCTGGGGTATGGCAATTTTGGAGTTGGTATATATAGGTTTGGGGCTGTGGTAGGCTTGTCCCCACATGGGGGGCTGTGCAGGGAGGACCTGCAAAAAGAAGTTTAAAGGAGAAGAGTGATTTTCAAAATTCACTCTCCTGTGTTTTTGGTGGGGTTTTTTTTTTGGCTTGTCAGCACTCGAAATTTCGAGTGTCAACATTAATAGGGAGCCAACTTAAGTACTCGATGACAACTTCAGATCCTCTGTCATGGCTCATACATCTATATTGATAAAGTTTAGAAGGAGGCAGCCCCACATATGCTCCCAGCATGAGGGGGGCAGCCTTCTATACCTCAACCTAAATACTATCACTCTGTGGTCACACAACCTGAAAGAGAGAGAGAGAGAGAGACAGAGAGCAATAAGAAAGATGAATTATTTAGTGTCTTACACTCATCTCTGAAGTACTGTGACCCAGACTAGAAATAATTAAGTATGGGGCATGGGGGTACATGGGGCTTGCCATCTTGCAAAATACTTGTATTAATGCTGGGTTTTATTTTGTAATTCAAACTATCAGCAGCATTTGCACTTCCTAGGTCTTAACATTCTTGTCTTGTAATTGTGGAGTAGCAGCATCTGAGGGATATATAAGACATGTTATCCTCTCTTTCATCTTATCTTGAGGTCCTCTGCAATATTTTTGTATCACTAAATAACTTGTATATTTTTTTTTAATGTGCCCATAAATGCTCTGATGGGGGCTGCCTTACCCTTGTAATTTTCTTTTCATCCAAGTTGCATTCATTATACAATGTACTCTCTGCCTCTATAAGATTATATCATATTATCCCTCTTTATTCATTTACAGGGAGAGCACTGTGACATTGTACTTTCTTTTTCTGTCCTGCAAGACAGCCTTATATATATATATTGTGATATACATTTATAATGGTAGGTTATTTATTTGGGGCATATCTGCCAGAATTGTTCCATTTAATATACAAATTAGCAGTCTGTATATAGCTTTATGTATGCTAAACATTGTTGGAATATACATATGTATATTTACAGTGTAATCCATTTATTACTTTTTGTCCAAACACCAAACAGAATTTCTAATATATGGGCTGAATCAGGGTTATATGATGTTTAAATTATTTGAATCTCTCATCTAGTTACTATATTGAATCTAATTTGGGCAATACCTCTTTAAGAGAGGGACTATAAGTAGGGCTCACAATGGTGATGTTTTACTTTTTTGATTATTTGGCATTGAAAAAGGCTTGTATTAGCCGAAACCGGTTTGCTTATTCAGCATGGTTTTGACCATTGCTGACATTATGATTTGAAGCAATAAAATTATATACATCCTCACAGCTGGTCCGTTTTGGTTGTTTTTGGTTGTTTGCGATTTTGGACCGTGCAGCAGATCCTACGTGCGTGACCTTTTGGGCTTGGTTGCAGTCGCAGTTCTCTCCTTCACGCTGGGGACGCCTGGATGTATATGCTTCTCTATCTAGTTACATATTGCCCTTGGATTTCTCTTTTTTCGTTTATAAATGCAATATTGGTTCCCTGAATTCTACCAATAGTTTTGGTGTTTGGTCGTTTATGGGCTTGGACTAAATTCATTTTGTAAGATTTTTGCGAGGTCAGGACAAGTGAATTGCGGATGTGGGTTTGGTTTGTGGCCTTATTCTACGTTCGGCAGCTTCGGGAAATACTGTCTAACACTCATTTTCGTCTTCCAGCTTGGATGTAACAACTTGTGTCAATATATGTCCTTTTCTACAAGGTACTGTTGGGAACTATTTGTATCTGGATTTTTGAAGAGCGTTTTTGTTTTTTACAGCTCAGTTTTTGATAAGACAACTACATATACTTTCAGTTGCAGGTTATTATTGACATTAGGACTATATTTTTCTCAAATATACACTTTTTTTGAGCATTCAGCTCGGGCTGGACTATCGAAAGCTTGTTTCCGACGAGAGATAATTGTTCAACAGTTGTTCCTGTTTAAAATCTACGGAACGGGGGCCATTTTGACTCTCCTGGCATTTTCTTTATGGACACAATCATACAAATATTATGGGATTGCTGTGTACATATGTATGCTATATTACAACATGTTTTTTTCATATTCTTTGTAGGTGGTCTATAGGCTACTTTGACTAGGATATAGGATAGAAGAGAGCCATTAGCTCAGATCGAATTACTTAAATTTTGTATTTAAAATGCAGACATTTGTGTAACAACAGTCTTCTTTATATATCACGGAACGGGAGCCATTTTCATTTTCTTGGCCGTTCTTTTATAGACAAAGTCATACAAGTATTATATGAATATTGTGAATGTATGTTATTTCAACATGTGTTTTCACATTTTTGGCATATTCTATATAGGCTATTTGCATTCTGATATGGCACAGAAGAGAGCTATACTCATGCAATCAGGTTGGTTCATGTCATATTGTTCAACAGTTTTTCATGATTTTTGTCGGCGTTGTAGGGTCAGTGTATTATGAACGACCCATGTTTTTGCAATAGCGGGTTGGGTTTGTTAGGATATTTGAACAATTATGGTGAGAAACTAATGGCATTAGTTTACTATTGTGCATAGTGGGGATTGTTTTTGCAACTTTCAGGAACATAGACCATTGACAAGACATTATAGTTTTGGACACTAACTATCCATCATATAGGGCCATTATTTTTAAATTGGAAATATTTAGGCTCTTTTGGGTTCCATTTGATATAAGGGGCAGCATGTGTATTGTCCCTAACTGATATTTTGGATGTAGTTTGGCATTATTGGTTGAGACAAACTGATTATTATTTCAATTGGATTCAATTTTCTGGAACATTTTCAGCAATATTCAGTTATATATTTATTTAAGATGTAAATTATGTCCAATATTGTGATATTACATTTTTATATTAAGGTAGAGAGATTCTAATAACTTTATTTAGGGGCAACATTGTCCAACATAATACCAGATGAGATGAAGGTCGTTCTGGTCTAATATTCTTTAAGGCTGCTCAATTTTGCTCAAAATGGAGTACATTTGTACCAGATGAGACGAAGGTCATTCTGGTTCATAATAATTATCAACAATTTTCACCTCTAGAAAGTTGGCAGATATTTTTTACCAGAGGAGATGAATATTATGATTACTATGATTACTCTGGTCTATTTTAACTTGATCTAGTATGGGCCATATGAGTACCAGATGAGACGAATGTCATTCTGGTCGATTTTGACGTTTTTTGGATACTTAATTCTCTGAATATGTTAAACCACTAGTTTTTCCCAATAGGAAATTGGTATATTTTCATGTTTGGTCCGACTCAATAATATCCACAGATTGTTGGGGGTTCTGTTCAATGCTAGGGATATGTATAGACCTTTTGTTATATCTGATAATATTGTATAGCGGAATTTTTGGTTTTGGTCTAGATATTACAATTTAGACAAGTCTACACAATTTTCTCTTCTATTTATAGACAGACTTTGTACCCCTTTCTATTGGTGACTGTTATACACTGGTTGTTTAGTCTGGAAGTGTTTCAGAAATTTCAAAGAATATATTTTTTCTCATCACAGTACTTTTTTGAACTATTCCATTATGGATTTAAATGACATTCTACATGGATTGTCAGCTGACAAGGATAATTTGGAGGTGTTTGGTTTGACCAATAATGCCAGTTCTGAGAGTAGTGAATTTATAGCTAATGATGAACAAAAATGTAGTTATACTTTTACTAAATTGGGGAGACATATGAAAACTCTACGTACGAATGTGTGGCATATGAAGCTGTTTAAAGCTTATCAAGCCAAGAATATAACACCAAGGGGGTTGAGGGTACGACTACAACCTTTGGTGGCACATGTTGATGAGGAGTTATCTAAGGATTGGGCAGAGGCACAACATTCAGCATCCATGCTTTTTGTCAGTTGTTTGTTGAAATATTATGACAGAACTATTACTAACAATTTGTCAGATATTCAAGGTTTATGCTTGGAGGCTGAACAATTTAACAAGCATCAGTTTTACTCTCAACACATTTCCAATTTAGCCAAAGAATTGTCCATTTTAGAAAAGCAATTGATGAAGAGAAAGATTAACAAATTTCAGCGTGATCTCATGGATTATGAAAAGGGGAAGCCCTTTATTAATCAAAAAACAGTTAGATTTAGTGAACCTAAGATGAATCAAAGGGTTAATAATAATAACAAGAAAAGACCCAGGTCAATTCTCAGACATGCACACACCTCCTCAGATTTTACTTCTGAGGAAGAAACCTACTCTACATCTGATGGAGAAGTATCCTCACGTCAGGCGTCCCCAGTGGCCAAAAGAAGACAGATGCCCCCTTTAGACCAAAGGGCAGGAGGAGGGGGGGGCAGAAAACATAGATCTAGGTTCCAATACTCCGACTTTACAGAATCTGTTGCAACAGATGATACAGTAACTAATAATGTTCATAATATCTCTTCTATTGTTCTCTCCCCTGGTCAAATCACACTTTTGAATAAAGGATTGAACTTTGTTCCAAGTTCTGTGGTTCCGGAACATGATTTATTAAATGATGTTAACAATTTTTGTAGATTACTTAATCTGAAAATATTTTTTTCAGATAAGAATGATTCTCAAAGATCTACTGAATTTAGATTCAGAAAATCTACCTTTGTTGCTCCAATGAATAAACATGTTTCTATTTTCAGGGAATGTATCATGAAAGAGCTACACTATGCTAATGTATATCAACCACAATTTAATAATTTAAGCCATAGTGAAAGACAGGCTTTATTAGAACTTAAGAATAATCAACAGCTAGTCATTACAATGGCAGACAAAGGAGGTGCCATAGTGGTCATGGACTATTTAGCATATCATAATGAAGCTCTTCGACAGTTGTCGAATACTAGCTATTACAAACAGCTTAAGTTGGATCCTACTTTACGTTTCAAGGCTGAAATAGACAGGTTTTGGAGGTGTCAGTTACTCAGGGGGTAATTACGGAGAAGGTAGCTAAGGAATTACAGGTGGAGGAACCTATACACCAGTATCTGTATTTGTTACCTAAAATCCATAAGGATGCAAAAAACCCCCCAGGCAGACCCATTGTTTCTGGGCGTGGTTCTTTAACTGAACCTTTATCCTGTTTTCTTACTGTATATTTAAAACCTTTATTGAAACATATTCGATCACATACAGGACACAACGGAGTTTCTCAATATAGTTCAAGATTCACAATTGGAATCCTCTTGGTGGTTGTGTACACTTGATGTGGCCTCACTATATACCAGCATACCACATGAACTAGGCATTCTAGCTGTTTCATATTGGCGTTATAAATCAAAATTGTATTCTACGGAATTCAATAATTTTTTGACCAAATTAACCGAATTTGTGTTATGTAAGAACATCTTTTATTACAATGGCCAAGCTTATTGGCAAGTCAATGGAACAGCAATGGGGGTCTTTTGCCCCATATATGGACCTGTTCATGGGTTATTTTGAGGCCACTTATATATATGATACGCATCACAATTCTTTTTTGGTAGATCTTGATATTTGGAGAAGATATCTTGATGATTGTTGGATGGTGTGGCGTGGAACTAAGGAACAACTTTCCAAATTTGTGGATTATTTAAATGACAACAGTTTCGGAATTCATTTTTCGGTCAACATAGAATATGATAGCATTGTGTTTTTGGATGTCATGATCAATAGACTTCAGGATCAAACTCTAGCCACATCAGTCTATAGAAAATTTCCTCAGTACAACACTCTCCTACATGCGAACAGTTGTCATCCATGCCACATCATCCACAACATCCCCAAATCACAATTTATGAGGATGAAAAGAATATGTTCCTCTTCGGAGGAAGGTTCCAAGGCTTGTGATGATCTTGTTAATAGATTTGTTGATCGTGGATATCAAAAACACATCATTATCAAATCTTTGAAAACAGTTAACCATTCATCACGTTTAGATCTATTACAATATAAATCTAAACAACAGTTCAATCATAGATCAGGGAAGAATTGCACTTTAAGGCTAGTTACCACTTATGGGGCTAATACCAATCGATTTGTTGAGATTATCAATCAACATTGGGACATTTTACGTTCTCATGAAATTTTGAATGATATATTACCCCAACAGTGTTCTTTTCTTATAGAAGGGGTAGAAATTTAAATTCCTTTCTAACCCATTACAAGAGATATAGTTCACAGTACCCATTACAGACCACTCTGGAGGGAAACACATTGAAGGGAAGTTTTCCATGTGGTCATTGCTCATTTTGTAAACATATGCCCAAAACTAGTGAGTTCTCTAGTAGAAATACATCCCAGGTTTTTGGGATTAGGATGTTTTCTAATTGTATTTCGGATTGGGCAGTATATTTGGCCACATGTAATTGCTCTGCATTTTATGATGGACAGACCTCTAGGCCCGTTAAACTGAGGGTTTGTGAACATATTAGTGCAATCAAACACAAACGCATGACTAATGCTTTGTATAAACATACCCTTGAACACCCTTCCGCCCATTTTACATTCATCATTATAGATAGAATCACTCTACATCGACATATGAAAGTAGGATGGCATAAGAAACTCAATGAAATGGAGTATAAATGGATCATAAGGTTAGGTGGTCTTTTTAGACCAGGTTTGAACACATTAGAACCAATTCAGTAGGTTGCAAAATACAATTATATTTCGATTTTCATGTATTGCATTTTCATGTTGTATTTTTTATACCCACTATGGGTGGGTCTTATAGGTTTATATAAATTATACATCTCAGCCTTATATATATATATATTGTGATATACATTTATAATGGTAGGTTATTTATTTGGGGCATATCTGCCAGAATTGTTCCATTTAATATACAAATTAGCAGTCTGTATATAGCTTTATGTATGCTAAACATTGTTGGAATATACATATGTATATTTACAGTGTAATCCATTTATTACTTTTTGTCCAAACACCAAACAGAATTTCTAATATATGGGCTGAATCAGGGTTATATGATGTTTAAATTATTTGAATCTCTCATTTAGTTACTATATTGAATCTAATTTGGGCAATACCTCTTTAAGAGAGGGACTATAAGTAGGGCTCACAATGGTGATGTTTTACATTTTTGATTATTTGGCATTGAAAAAGGCTTGTATTAGCCGAAACCGGTTTGCTTATTCAGCATGGTTTTGACCATTGCTGACATTATGATTTGAAGCAATAAAATTATATACATCCTCACAGCTGGTCCATTTTGGTTGTTTTTGAACATTAATAGGGAGCCAACTTAAGTACTCGATGACAACTTCAGATCCTCTGTCATGGCTCATACATCTATATTGATAAAGTTTAGTAGGAGGCAGCCCCACATATGCTCCCAGCATGAGGGGGGCAGCCTTCTATACCTCAACCTAAATACTATCACTCTGTGGTCACACAACCTGAAAGAGAGAGAGAGAGAGAGACAGAGAGCAATAAGAAAGATCAATTATTTAGTGTCTTACACTCATCTCTGAAGTACTGTGACCCAGACTAGAAATAATTAAGTATGGGGCATGGGGGTACATGGGGTTTGCCATCTTGCAAAATACTTGTATTAATGCTGGGTTTTATTTTGTAATTCAAACTATCAGCAGCATTTGCACTTCCTAGGTCTTAACATTCTTGTCTTGTAATTGTGGAGTAGCAGCGTCTGAGGGATATATAAGACATGTTATTCTCTCTTTCATCTTATCTTGAGGTCCTCTGCAATATTTTTGTATCACTAAATAACTTGTATATTTTTTTTAATGTGCCCATAAATGCTCTGATGAGGGCTGCCTTACCCTTGTAATTTTCTTTTCATCCAAGTTGCATTCATTATACAATGCACTCTCTGCCTCTATAAGATTATATCATATTATCCCTCTTTATTCATTTACAGGGAGAGCACTGTGACATTGTACTTTCTTTTTCTGTCCTGCAAGAGTGATAATTTACCACATACAGTACCATATACTCTGTCAACAGTTACTTATCACACAAAAGATCCTACACACCCCAATGATACCCCCATCCTCTCTAATCTGATCACTCCATATAAAAATCTGGCTACACTATGTTCTGCAAATAAACTCCTTGTCTCCTCAATTAAATGTAACAACAAAGCTGGTGATTCACTTTTCTCAAACACTATAGGGAAAAACTGGAATCAGCTCCCTCCTGAACTATCTACCCTAGCATCTGCATCTCAATTCAAAAAAACACATAAAAGAACATCTAAAAACTAAGTGGCTTTGTCCTTGTGCAAACCCAGACTGAAACTCTTATTTCTCTCCTGTTCTTACCCTAACCCCCCCCCAACTCTTTGCTCCAAAACTAGTTACTTCTCTTCTTGCTTTAATCTTAGTAATATGATAAAATTTAAGAACTTTAATCTTTCAACACTTACCCTAATTCTATCTAATGCATTTGTTTATTTATATTTAGTTTAACTTTTACCTGAATGTTTATAGGCAATATTTTTAATGCCGTTTTACTTTTCTCCTTTTACCAATGTTACCATAGTACTGTTACCTTATATGACTTTATTACACTTGTTTCCTTTTTTTACATTGTTATTGCTTATGCTTGGAGCTTTTCTCCCCGGGCCTCTACTGAAAATGGACATGTATCCAGTTAGACTAGCCTGGTCAACAAATGTAAAATAAATAAATAAATTTTTTTTTTTTTAACTATCTTAGATTTGTATTAATTGCTATCATCTAAGCAATATGCTGATGCATTTTTAAGAAAAGCAGGTCTGTTAAACTGCAAAAGTTTTAAAATACAATAAATATGTGAAATTTTATTTTAATTTTGGGTATATTATATCTCTGAATTATTAAGTGAATAAAAAAAATCAACAATAAACAATCAAATAATTATAAATATAAAAAATGATTACCAAAACAAAATAGCAATAACATATTCTAAAGAATCAGCAGTACTTGATATTTATTACCCCAACTGAACTGTAGCTTAAAATTTAAATTGACATTATGGTTGGTATCCATAGACAAGTTGTGTTGTATGTAGCATACACCTGGACTGGAATCAGCTACAAACAGACTGGCGCAGGGCAGTTGTAAGCCATAATCCTATATTGTGCTTCAGTGCAGTAAGCTGAAATGTGCAACAGAAAATATAGGCAAATGATAGCTCAACAGCATACAAATGAATACGAAACAGGGTGGTAAAATGAGGTCTTAATTATATTACTATAAATGCAAGATTAGTATAGTTTTAACTCATAGTGATCTGTAGAGGAGCTCTGTGGAAGACTATAAAAATGCAAAGAATACCAACGTTTTTGTCACTGTATAGAACAACAATGCTGAGTGCCATAGCAGCAATCGTACAGCAGCTTACTATAATCCTTAGCAATGCTGGTTCTCATCATAATGCAAGTGGTGCTATCAAGTGCTAAAGTAAACATTAATGACATTGTATGACTTCAGAGCCAGATCAGGGTCAAATGGGGCCCTAGACAAGGGAATGGACCAGCCCCCCCAAGCCATACCAATATCCTATTACTTGGCTGTCTTGCTCTGATCACCATAAAACAGGGTTCAAATCTAACAGTAAGCATAGTATGTTGTTCTTTAACATTCACAGTGATCACGGATATTTGGATTTAATTTGTAGCAGAAACAATGAAAGTCATTTGATGAATAAAACAAAGCACTCACAATGACAACAAACTTAGCATGAACAACATAAACTTCTCTTCCTTTGAAACTCACTTACTGAAAGTACATCTAGCGATCCACTAAATTACAAGACACACTGGGATTCATAGTCAGCATATTGTGAAGCACTAATTAGTAGCTATCTGAAAGGTGCAGGAATTTGAAAGACAAATGTGTAATGAAGCTTGAGATAGCCCATTGGACACAAGTGTCTCTTTTCGGAGGCAGCTCAGGAGTGCTGTCTAGTGAGGTGATTTGATCAGATTCATATACTAAACAAACAAAGGTTGAAGGAATCTGTCCCTGCACTACAGGAAACAGTTCTTTAACAGTTCATAGCATACTTATCTGCACTAAGTACCAGACAAACTGTTGTAACCCAACACAGTGTACTTCAAACATAAGTGCCTGCAAAAACAAGTTAAATTAAAAATGCATTAATTCAACATTTCCTACATGCAGAAATTCTACAGGGCCATTTAGTTAGTAAGAGGAGGCACTGTGCTAAGGTGAAAACATACAGCTACATATTTAGCTTGTCCTTACGTAGTAACCCACCCCCACACACACACACACACACACACACACACGTATATTCGTGGTCTATTGGAGGTGATACTGGAAATCCACAGAAGCCTTGGCTTATGACAGACATATAGAATCCACAGATTATGCCTGAACTCCAGTATAGCATATGCATAAACCTGCAACATCAAACAGTCTGCTCAAAGCCAGCTTCCACCGCCTCAACATTTCTGGGTAGGTACTGCAGTATGATCTGGGTATAGCCCAAAGAATGTTCTTAACATGTTCTATGCCCCATAATATGTTGATGAGGAGGCAGCCAGGATATCCCCAGGATACCAGTATGATAAGATCATGCACACACATGGCAATCAGGGAAGGCACTCAACACTATCATTCAATGAGAGTGTGGTGGAAAAGTCAACCCCAGTTGCACAAACACCCCACAGACAGTGATGGGCACAGTACAGTGCAGGTCAGGTGAAGTATTGATGTCAAGATACATGGACCCTGAATAAGCATACAGTGACAGTGCAGCATGAGATGGATCAGACATGATTAATGCAGTGTAAATTTCAGGCTATGATGGTCAGTGCATGGTTGAGCCACACTGTACATCAGCTTTCCTCACATTTACTACAGAGAAGAGAGGAGTGGTCACAGTCATCATCATGTGCACAGATAGTTTGAGAATAATGACATGTGGCTCTCTACCCAAACTGAGAGAGGGACTATCATAGGATTCTGAGACAGAGTTTGTAAGCTGAAGGTATTCTAATCCATATACTGTGTTCCACTGTGATAATGTGAGGGTCTCACTATCTATCCATGGCCACATTTAGAGGCAGCTGTCCTCAGTATTCTGTGTGATACACAATTTTCTCCTGCAATGTATTTGGGGGTGACAGTGTATGACCATGATCTATGGCCACTACTTTATCTTGCTGCACTGGGACTTGCACTCCCTCCTGACAAAGATGGTGTGTGACTGCAGGACTGTGACCCGGATGAGGTGCTTTGCAGATGGAGGGCAAGAGTCATGGCCTCCTATGACAAGGGTACACATCCATTTGCTGGTAAGGTCTGTGTAACCCACAGTGTTCTCCCTGTATTGCTCCTCTGGTGTGTGCCCCCCACAACACTGGACGACAGTGCCATTGAGGGTGGTGATGATGGCAGTGGCAATTCCCATATGGAGATGGACATGGAAGTGCTGTGTACAACCAGAGACCATAGGAGACCAGTCACTAGTGTTCCTTCTTTTCAGAGATGTCAAATTGCATGACACTAAGGTCCATGCTGGAGTGGTGAGCAGCAGATTGTGAATGGAAAATACTGCAACACATCTGCTGATTGTTCCCCAGTGCTTCATGCATGTCTAAGGTTCCTAGGTTCATAGGTAGTTACTAAGCATGAGGTCCAGGAGAACACTGAGGATTGTATGTTACCCCAGAGCACTGTTTAGTTACGTGACCTGCTCATTGTCTCACAGTAGGCAACTAGAGGCTGAAGGAATCAACTCCGGACTACAGCTCATTAACAGTTCATAACCTTAAATACTCTGTGCTACCTTCCATGGGTGACCTGTACATGTAACAGCATTGGGCACTTCTGTGAGGCTGCAAAATGGTGGACATACTCACCTTAGACACAGTATGTGAATCTGCAGTCATAACCATGGAGGGAGTATTTCTGATTGTAAGATCCTTATTAGATTGTACACTGTGGGTGTCCACTCAGGAAGGACCATGCAGACCTAGCCTACCTCTGCTGCCTTCCAGTCATGGTTATATAGCCATTGTTATTAAAACAATACATGGCCAACAGCAGCTGCTGTGATCAGCCTACAGTGGCTATAAGAACTGCAACTATACAGAAATCTGGTGTAAGGAGTACTTGATTATCCATCAAGACAAACGGGGCTGGATCCATCCCTATGTTAGTGTCCACTCTTCAAACAATAATTCCAGGAACTGGGTCTCCCTATACAGATACCAAAAACCCCTCTGGCTCTGCCATTCTGTTGCTCCCAGGTGCACCCCCCCCACCCCATGGTTGACGCTAAGCAGCCATGGAGTGTGTGCCTTTGCCTTTACATGCTGTAGGAAGTCAGTAAATTGCATTCTTTACTGCTCTAATGTGCAACTGCAGTCCCCCCCCCCAAATTATTTATGTAAAGCATCTCTGCCTTCTACACATGGCCAAGTAAAGACTGGTCAGCACTTCCTCTCCCCAGAAGGCACTATTCATGTGTAACACAGTATCATTTTCAGCATGACTAAGATTGTCCAGTCTCTGCATCCACCTCACTCCCAAGACATTTGTGAACACATGACACAGAGTTATAAGCCTGTACACTATTGGGACCGGTTGAATATCAGCTATAGACAAAGGGGTAACCTATATGAACATATGCTAATCAAAGGGATGGCTGTAGAGCTATACCATATAACAGATATTGGAAGAGCTATGGCAATATGTATAGTAGGTTTATGTGCAAAAAGATATTTATAGGATAAGGCAGGTATCCATGCTGCCATTAGCTGGGGTTATCTTTTTACTACTAGTAATATGGCCCTATGGCCAGTATTGTGGAGAGGTCACATGCAGACATATGACTGCTATACTACTCAACATCAAAAGACAATATGTATATTTGACAGCCCATAACAGTGTCAGTCAGGTACCAAGACAGGTTTTCCTTCTACTGAGGGATACCTTGTTTTCAGTACCTTCCACAAACATGACACGCAGGCAGGCATACATATTCCTTTCGCCATCCTTCAGTGCTATGAATTCCAGTTGATGTGTACACACTTTTAGGAAGGTCGAGAAAATACAGCTTACCTTATACTGTAAGACTACTGTGTACTTCTTTAGACTGCCAATAAATCCACATGGTGCAATTATTTTTTCTTAGCACTGACACCCAAATACACAGTATATCTTCCTAAGTGTGCACACTTTAGCTTAGAACATAGAGGCACACCGCCTGAACTATGCAAGTTTACACAAATTTGTACATCACATATGCTGATTAGGCCAGGAGGCATGCAGTCTTTAATTGCTATATTTTGCTGTATAAGATGAAGCCTACTGTCTGTGCTGACCTCTGACATCTCATGGCCATGAGCTTGTGCTTGAGACCAGTGCGGGTACACATGCCATGCTACTTCACAAGTAGCCATGCTGCTGACAGGTGTGATTCACAGGCCAATATCTTGTTCTTTGTAAAAGTAATACATTATTAGAAGAAATTCAGGAGAAAAGTAGCTTCAGCTAATACCAGCCAGAGGGCACCTATATAGTGCATGAAGGAGAGTAAGATAAAGTTTTATCTCCTTCACAGCAATTTCAGAGATTGCCTGTGAAGCTCTAATCATGCTGCATTTATAAAAGTGGATACTTGGTATGACATAACTGAGGAGCTGCCCTCAACCATGGGTGTTGCCAGGATGAGGGAAAAGTGCAGACCTTGATTAATGACCTTCTACACTCCATACATGGGAAGTGACGGTTAGGCGGGGGCACCTTTGATGGTATAGTAAGTGTTTTTCTTGTTTTTTTCTTATGATTTCTGTTTTATCCTGTGTAGGTTTGGGGTAACTGCTGCTATTGGTAAGTAATTGTCAAGTTCATGCTAAGAATTGTGTCTGTTACGGTGTGGATCTTCTAGCTCAGGTGGAGGTGGTAAAGATGGTTCTGCATGTGATATGCCTATACATTTTGTGTGGGATTCAGCAGGGGGCTGTTCTGGGGTGGAGGTTACAATGCACCAGATCATGATGACTGCACAATACCTGGTGTGTATCCATGTATAACTGTGCCATATTATGTTTAGGTTTTGTAATGTATCTCACTTGGCTGCTTCCTGTCATGCAGTTAATAGGCAATTCTTCCCAGATTGTAAATCCTGTGCTAACATCTCACTTTATAGCTATTACAATTCCTTGATGTGTCCTTTTTTCTTTCAGCACAAGCAGAACATGATACGAACCATGTTGTCTTCCAAAGGTGGCAGGAGAGGCTTGTGGACAGCCATGTTTAGTCTCCTTCACAAGGGCTAGCACATCTTAATTTCATTGTCAGGATACTTTCACTTATGGCTGCCTTCCCATTTTGTCTCCTCTCTGCAGGTCCAGATGACAGAGTTGTCTACAGGTATCTCCAACATGTCCTATCCTATTGAAGCTGTGGCCAAGGTTCATAAGGGTGATGAGGCTGGGAATGCCTTGCTAGGGGAGGTTCTGGCTCCTTACCTCCAGGTATCTCACCTGCATTGTCTGAGGTGGTCCAACCACACCTGGAACAGATTGTGGAATGAGTGATGGCTAGATATATTACACTGTGGAGATCTTGTTGCAGTGAATATCAGAGTCACTTAAATATCCATTCCTTGCCATCCTGTCACAAGGGAGAGTGTGGCCCATAGCACCATCTACCCTGATCCATAACACTGTGATGAATCCCTTTAACGTTCTTCACAGTCCCTTCCCAGGCATTGTGTGCACCTTCTTTCTCATGTCCATCCCTTGCCTTATGCATTGTTCTTCCCTTCCCATCACTATTTGTCTATCCTCTCATTGTCTCTGTCATTTCAATATTTTCTCATTGTATTGTGTGCACTTTCACGTCTTTTTGTCTGTGTGTGCTTATCTGTGTTTGTCTGCCTGCACCAACTGGAAAGGCCACAGAAATACCTCACAAAGAGAATCTATGGCCACCAACACCTGTCCTATGTGGACAGGCTCAAATCACTATCACTCTACTTGGTATCGTACAGATTGCTCAGAGGTGATCTGTGTCTCACCTACAAGAGAATATCAGTCCCTGCCCTACTAAAGATGCTCCATATCCATAAGTCTAACTCCTCACACGTTACCTGATTGAAAGGTCTAAATCTAATATGCAACATCAACAAAACCTGCTGGAGAGACAGGTTTGTCTCCCAGAGGCTGCCCCATCTCTGGATTAGACTTCCCATACATGTCAAACAAAGTACTTTTCTGACCCTCTTCAAGAGCAGCCTGGATGAGTGGATGGGAAACCACAAATTTGTCCCAGGGGTTCTACCTTTGTCCCTCACTGGCAGAGGCAATAGGTGCTGACTGTGGTTTGTTTTTTGGGGATAAACTCTTGGCTAGGCTTATAAGGGCCCCAGTGCCATTAGCCTAGTCACCTTCTATGATCCTATGATCCTATGTAACAGGGCCAGGAGAACCTACCTTGCTGTTAGGTATTGTCAAGTCTGAAACAAATGCAAAGTTCCACTAATTAGTTTAAAGGAAAAACACTAGTATATTCCTAAAGGAAAAAAAAAAACAAAAACAAACAAAAAAAAAAAAATACCCCCCCGAAAAAAGAAAACTGCACAAATATACTTCAATAAAGGGAGAAAAGTGGCAAAAGTAAGTCCCCTCTAATCTGGGTTCTAATATTTTCCTTCCTGGTCTTCTTTCTCACACCACCTACACACTGATATCACTACAAAGGTGAAGCACAAGTAAAACCATCAGTTTTGGGAAAGATGACTCACTATATACAAATGTCAGCAAAACCAACCAAAAGACTCTCAAACCAGTCTGTCTGCAATGACCAACAAGGTACTGTTTGATGTCACTCTACTGCTGGTGATAGTAATGTCATGACTGCTGGTTTTGCAGACAGCACTGTCTTTTCTTTCACATTCAGCCATACCTCTCAACCTCTTAGAGCAAGCGATCTGGACAAAGCCATAAATGAAAGTGGGACAAAGGACCAAAAATAGGGACAGTTTTTAAATATTGCTCTTACAAACTTAAGTTACTAGAATAACAGGTTTTAAATTAGCATAACTTTTCTATAGGGCATGAGGTCTGAAACTCAAATGTCTTTAATGATTGTTACTAATCTGCCAGAAAATCACAATTTTATGAAAAATGGACCCAAAATATGAGGCAAAAATCTGGACATTCTGTGAAAATCTGTACAGTTGAGAGGTATGCGTTCAGTCACTTTTTGGAAGACAGCAAAAGATTCTGTGGTCTTTCTTCAAGCCACCTGTATTCCAGATACTCTTGCTGCCGAGTTTGGTGCCTCAGATGAATCCACTGACAAGCCCTGATCAGCTGTTTCTGTTGGCTTTGCCTCAACAGCATTGCATCTACATGCTTCCTCATGATCCACAGAAGTTTTAGAACTAGCTTGGAACATGTCTTAAATAAAACATACAGGGTGTAATAATTGAAATTTCAGCTGGCGTATCTGGCAAAGACATGGCTGGCAGAAATGTATTTCTCACCTTTGACCAAGTAGCCCTGGTAGCAAAAGGGACTATATTGTTTATAGTTAGACTGTCTCCCTTGCTGCCATAGTGCTAATACATTTTTTTTCTTTTAAGGGGAGAGTTTGGAACCTTATTGTTATCTGCTGTGATTGTTTTGCTGAAACAAAAATCCTATGAGCTTGCAGAATCAGAATGTCCGATTCAGGCACATTTTTCCAGCAGGCTAGTAGTATCTGGATAAAAATGATACAATCCCTGCCCTTTTCTATTTCCTTTCTCGCTCTATCTCTCTGGATAAAAGCTATTGCCCCTGCCCCTTTCTCCTTTCTCTCTCTCTCTGTCTTTGGATACAAGTGATACAGCCCCTTCCTTTTTCTCTCCCCTATCTCTCTCTCTCTCTCTCTCTCTCTGGAAGGCCACTAAGATTCAGGTTTTGTCATCTACTTCTGGCCTCCAATTCCATCAGTCAAGCACCCAGTGCTTTAATCTTTGTCCCTTTCAAAACTGACAGATAGATACTTAACATCTCATGTCTTTAAGTTCATGGACTCTGCCTGACTTCAACAACAGTGCACTTCATCTCCTTGTGGACTGCTTCAAATGTTGATATAAATACTATAATTTTTACTTTTATTCATTAAAAGATGTACCATTGCCGCAGGAAGTGGGGTGCTTCATTGACAGAAGTAAGTTCTGGTAATGGCTGACTTTACAATAAGGCTACAATCTGTTGTGGGGCCATTTCTGAAAGAATCCATGGATCACCCCTGTCACTGAAATAATTCTGCCACAGATGTCTCTGTTTTAGCTGTCATGTTGTCATAAAGAACATATATTCTTTTCAAAGGACAAAATCTCTATTAAATTAATTCAGACCTTTCAGTTTTCAAAAATTACCAATCATTTTATTAGGTAAAAATAATTTCTAGATGGATCTGAAAAGATCTGATGCTGGAGGCCAAGGTACTTTTTGGATGTTAGAAGTGAAAGCCCAGCTAATCTAGATGCTTTTTTCTGTGTTCAGAATTTTAGTTCTAGGGGTGGCCACGGTGGTGCAGCAGTTAGCGTTGCTGCCTCACAGCAAGAGGTTCTCCGGTTCGATTCTTGGCTGGGGTGCCTTCTGTGTGGAGTCTGCATGTCCTCCCTGTGGTCACGTGGGTTTTCTCCGGGTGCTCCAGTTTCCTCTCACATCCCAAAGACATGCTGTAGGTGGATTGGACACTCTAAATTGGCCTTAGATGTGAGTGTGTGTGCCTTCTGTGGAAGGTTGGGCGCCAGGCTGGCAACTCGACACCATAAAACTCCACTGCCAATCATGAGCGGACAGGTGATCTGCTGTGTTGACCCCTAACCGGGAAAAATCTGAAAGAAGAAGAATTTTAGTTCTAGGCCATATTTTCCTGCTGATGTATGAGGACAGTAATCTGACGATAATAACATCTGGCACCTATTTTCAAGACTATTCGTTTATTTCTAAAGTTAGAGTACGACAGCTAGAATGACTGATTTAAATACCCTCATGCAGAAATACTGAAAATGTCTTCAAAGTATCTATACTTTGCCCACTCACCAGTTTGCCCAACCCAAAGAGTGCTAATGTAATGCAACAGATGCTGTGGTAAATACTGAAGTGAATTTCCCTGGTAAACAAACTTAAAAAAATAAAATAACTAACACAAGCTGTCCCAGAAAGCCAAAATGATATGTAAAATAAGGTACAGGCAGGAAACTGAGAGTAATAATTAAATCTAGATCTATTTATATCTGGGGTAGGCTTAAAGGCAAAACAAAAAAAAAAACACATTATAATGAGAAAACCTGACATTTAGACTGATTTTCCTGTTAACATAAATATTCAATAAATTAATTTTTTTTCACTATTGTGTAATGCAGTGCCTACATACCCAACTGTAGCACTCACTTTCTCTTCATGTTCCTTTACTAGTATCTATGGTCTGACCCTGAGGCAGAGGAAGTGGGTGCCCTTTGCACCACCTTGTGATGAATGCCGTTTACAGATCTGCATAAATTAACTATTTCCAGGAAAGCCTAAACTATTGGTTAGATTTTGTGGAGGACTGATATGCATTGTGACTGCCAAGCCATATCTGAGTTGTGTTTTGTTCTTAACATAAATGTGGATTGAAATTAAGGTAACAGCATGTACATTTCTACATGCAGTATACACCAGATATCCACTATGCCTCTCCTCCTAGTTTGATTTCCTGCTCCCTGCCCTCTGGCCACTACTAAGAACCAAGTAAATAAGGTCAACTTATTTTCCCCTTTCTGTAACTTATCTTCAACTTTGATTTTTTTTTATAATGCTTATTTCCTAAGCACTTTTATATGCATCAAGAAGCCTTGTATGCAACAAAATGAAAAATACATACTATAAGTAATGTAGGACCATTAATGAATCAACAATCTAGGCATAGGAGATGGTCAACAGACAATGCTGCTTTGCCAGGGATGGTCTCCACCTCTCCCCACTAGCTTTTGAATATTAGCTAAAACATTGTCTTCCTCCACAGTGCCTTTTTTAGGCAATGCCAAAGTGAATGTAGTTCTGACATAACAAATCAAAACTAAGAAAACCTAAAGGTATTAAAGTTCAGTGCTAGCAGCCTAAAAGAAAAACTCCACTGTCTAAGCTCTCTTCACGCTTGAGAATGCTGATGTCTGTGCAGTCACTGAGACATGGTTTAAAACTGCAGAGAGCACACTGCCACTGCAAGGTTATAATGCCTTCCACATATTTAAACCAATGAATACACAGACGGAGCAAAGGTGGAGGTGTCTCGATTTAGTAAAATAAATATACCTCAAGGCTGGTCAAACAGTACAATGCTCTCAGGACAATGCACTTGAGCTTCTCCACATTCAAATCAAAATAGGAAAAATCCCATACCACTTACTTGCAATCTACAGGTCCCACTCTATGACCCAGGAAACCCACAACATGAATTTAAACGTATTGGAAACACTCACCATCCAACCCAGTATCATATTCATGGGTGACTTTAATTACCTCACTATTAACTGACAATCCTATATGACACCAAATGTTCAGCCATAGAGATTACTGGATTTTGTAAACAGAAACCCCCTGGACCAGATTGTCAACACACCAACCAGGGGTGCAACCATACTGGATCTGTTCCTCACTAATATGGGACAGTGCTGCACACCACCAAGTGTAATGTCTTGCCTGGTAAGGTCAGACCACAAAATGGTCTCCTTTGAAGTAAAAATAAAACCTGGACCCCCAGGTAACCCTGAAATATTCAGGAACTACTCTAAGGGTAATTACCTGCTATTAAGTGATAACTTGGCAAAACGTCAAGCCTCCATAAACCTTGAGAACACTACTGCCTATGCAGAACTGTTCACACAAACCTTATACAAGCATGTTAATAGCTGCATATAGGCAGCTGTACCCACCAGGAAGAAGCACAGATCTAACTCAAAAAACAAGTCACCCTGGTGGAATTACAAAATCAATAGGCTGTATAACAGAAGGAAGAAAATCATGACAAACATTAGGAGGTGCAGCTCCCAGCAGGATAAAAACACTCTCATCAAACTAAACAAACTCAGAGGACAAATAAAGTCTACCAAAGCCAAATTTGAGGTACATTTGACCTCCCAGGCCAAGGACAACCACAAGGCATTCTTTAGTATGTCTGCAACATCAAAGGTAATACACAATTGTTTGCAGAGCTCATTGTAAATGGAGCCACCTATACCGAGCCAGAAGATATAGCAACCTACTGACTGACAAATTCAGATCCAACTTTACCCCTCTCTCCCCCTCAACTTTCCCTCAGGAAATACCATCAAACATAACTCCCTCTGCTATCACTAGGGAACAGGTCCTTAATGCTCTCTGTAAGGCCAAGAACACTGGCATCAATGAGCCCAGACAATATCCTGAGATACCTTCTAAATAGAATGAAACATGACCTATCAGCCCTCTGTAATTGCTATTTAACTGTATCCTCCAAACAGGATTCATGCCTAATAAATGGAGAACAGCAACAGTCATCCCTCTGCTCAAATGTGGGCCATCTACAGACCCTAGAAATTATAGACCCATAAGTCTCATTAGTCATATGTGCAAAGCCATGGAAAGCATTTTTTACAGAGAGATGTGGTCCCTTAGAACAGACTGCCTGATTGGGTGGTAGGTTGTGAATCCACATGAGTGGTCATAAGGGCATGGGGCACCTAGTAGAGTTTAAGTAACTGAAGGTGGGAGAAGGCAGACGCTGCATATTACATGCAGACAAATGGACAGAGAGGAAATGTTCCATTTTGCCATCACAATATGCAATGTAGTGCAGATAAAATGAGGTTGTTTCCTGGGGGCGAATCCTTGACTAATAAAGGAAGTTTCTTAACTAATATGTGTATTCTATCTATTTGCTGCAATGCTTTCTGCTTCAGATGTTTCCAGAATGTCTTTCAAGACAGCTTGTTAGTAACTACGTTATCATTTAAGCATTGTCTTAGAATTCACTGAATGTGAAGTTACTACAATGTAATTCTTTCTATTCCAACAACAGCTACTGAGTATCTGTTATAATGATGTTTGAATTTTGTTTTAATGTTTAACAGTCACATAGCCAGTGCAATGGAATGTTGCACCGTTACATTCCACACTGGCTTAGTTAATTGAGGTCACTCATTAGAAAGTTGTCAATTACAAACCTTGTAGGGCAAATATAGACACAAAAAGCAGTGCATTTCTTTTTCATCTGCATGTAGCTCACTTTATTCACATTTCCCCCCAAAATCAAACACTGTTACTAGTAGTTTTTGTAAGTAGACAGGTCATTTGTAGAATGTATTTACTCTGAATGCCATTAGGCCTCCCCATTGCTATATGACACTAGTAGATAAAAATAAGTTGAAGGTGTTGAGGGTCTCCCCTGCATGAGGATAGACTTCTTCCTCCTGAAAAAAAAACATACTTTGTGTTCACTGAAAGTAGTTTAAAATCTTTTTTGGTGACTAGTATTTCACCAAATGCCATTCAGAATAAATGCATTTGGCAGACTGACACGATTCCTCTTGGTACCTCTGTTGCATCGAACAGTTCAGTAGTACCCTGTAAAGTTTCTATTATGAGTCAAAAACAATATTTTGCACAGTACTCTGGGGTATTCGGTATTCCTGGTACAACACTGGAAATGTGCATCAACATTGCGATGGTTGCAATGCCCAAGAATGCAGAAATTCTTGAATTTATGCTGTCACTCTTGTGAGGAGTTTATGAAGACGCATTCACTCTCAGACAGAATGTTGATGATTACACTAGATTCATTTCAATATATAAAGTACAAAAGCACCATGCTTACTTATACAGGAAAACAACTGTGTAAACCACTATAAACAAAATTAAAAAAAGGTTTTTGTTGAGGGCAATCCTCCTTATACACATATGCATCTGTTATCTCCAACTCTAAAGCCATTCATCCTCAGGTGTGACATCCCTTATCACAAAGATCATCAACCTTGAAATTACTTCTACCACTGTGAACATTACCAGACTAAGATTAGTCTGCACTATTACAATACATGTAGAAAATGCTGTTGATCTAATGACATACTTTGGGTTAAACCTGCTTTCTTCTAAATTAGTGAGAACATATTTAACTGAGCAATTGGCAACTCCGTAAGTACAGCAATATTATTCAATTTCTTAAAATTTCTGTATGTTGCAGCCTGTTTTAGGAATTGGGCTTGTTGATCCAAAACTTTCTTTCAGTATCATCAAACTTGAGACAGACAAAAGTTATAATGTCTCTACAAGCAAGATTCTTCAACTCTCAAGGTTTTTCTCTTATAAAACACACAGAGGGTATTATTTAAAGCCAGATATAAAGACAGTTTAAACAGGAGCAATGAGTATGTAATTTGCATTGAAGTTATTTTTAACACTTTTAATAGTGCATACACTGAACTGGTTATCTCTAAATGCTGTAGGAGTAAGAGTAATTGTAAGGCAGATAATACGATAAAAAGTTACTGGGTTAACCATTACAAGTAAAAGAGGAACTTTTAGTAAGTTGGGACTGCATATGATAAATTGCTGGTTTAGAACAGAAATGTTAGGAGGCATTGATAAAGAGGATGATTGCATTTTTTCTTTAAGAATACATAGTTTGATGTATAATTTCTGACTGTCACAGACTAAAACACACAATGTAGCTATCATGCTCTTACACTTTATTTCACGTAAGAGCACAGTGCCTCTGCTGACACCACTGTATCATCACATTCTCCCCTAATGATGACAAACCCTCTCCTTTTATGCTGTTTATACAATGTGGCACAATGAAGAGTGAAAACTGCATTAGAATAATATTTTTATACTGCAGTACTGCATGTACTCCTGTTATGAAATAAGGATACTAGAATAACTTTTTAACAGAAATAGAAGACTGAATGTAAGGATAAGTTGCAACATGACACATGCTTGAATTGGGGTATCTGGACATTTTGCTGAAAAAATTGCTCCCCCAACAGGGTTACTGTGAGCAGATATTTTCCCTTACTCACAAAACTATAGTGACCTTGGAATTGTTAATATATGTTGCAGAAGTGTAGGGGTCAGGCCACCCTACAAAAGGCATATCAAGGAGAATACTTGCCCCCACAGAAACATGTTCCATCTTTTGGATCATATACACTTTCAACCCCTCTTTTTTTTTTTACTCAAAAATATACCCCTGAAACTCTTACAGCCAGAAATCTGGATAAAGCCACAAATAATAAGGGGGGACAAAGGCCTCAAAATATGGGCATTTTTTAAATATTGTTCTTATAAACTTAGAAAGTTGATAGAATAGTATGAATTTTTTGAAAGATATGAAGTCTGAAACTCAAACGCCTGACATTATTTTCTGGCTTTAGTCCTCAATGATTTGCTAGAAAACCACAATGTTATGAGAAACAGACAAAAAATATGAGGCAAAATTCTGGACATTCTGCAAAAATCTGGAGAGTCAAAAGGTATGCTCAAAAATGTGTTCAGTATTGCAGACCTTCAATCACATATTTTACAAGTGAGAGATTGCAGTGGGTGTCCATTCCTTATAGTAACAGCCAAATGCTTAAATAGTAGCAATTAGCTGAAATGCACATTCATCAAAAGAGGTTGCTACAGATAAGCTTTCCCTTGCCTCAAGTTTCAGTGATGTCAGACCTGATTACATTATGTTCAGCCATACAGAGATGATGTTCCCTGCTTGTCGGGTATAAGAGACTTGCCCTCCACAGAAAAAAAATATGTCAATTTAAAACATCCATCAATTGCTTTACATGCCATCAACTCTCTTTTGCTTAGATGGTTTTCAGTGGAGTTAAATGGATCCATTATGATGATTTTGTATAATAGTTGTAACATAGGGATGTGCACTTTTCTGTGATTAAGTGACTAGAACATGTAAGTGATCTGTGGTATGTAAGTTATAGACACACTCTGAGGATTTTAGTTCGTATTACTGAAGCACATTTATCTGAAACTTAAATTGCCAAATAGTTTTGAATGAAATGCACAAATATCAAACATATTTACTAGAACTACAGTTTGCTGTCTCCAGAGCGGTAACACAAAGTAAGCTACCGCAGGCCGTTGTGGTTGCAGCAGTGCAAGTATCTGGATACTGCAAGGAAGAGCCATTTTACTTTGTGGATTTTTTTACAGATTTGATGCATTTTGTATATTTATTATGTAACATAGGTGGTTTTCTTTATACCGACTACATTTGCACAAGTTGTATCAAAACCTATGAACCTATGAGCTCAAAACTTAAAAAGACACATCACTGCAAAGGGCAAGCTCTCCCTGTGCACCCTCCATACTTAATTTAATTAGTATTTTAGTCCTAAGTTCTATGTAGTTTGGAGTAAGAACTAGAGGGTTTTGAGAAAACAAATTATTGCACTTACTTCAATTTACATAAGCTTTGGATGTGGAATAATAATTGGGGGGGGGGGGGTCAGGGCGTTAACAATGACCTTCTTATATTGTTGCAGGTGTGTCAGAAAAATGTGCTTCCACAAACATTTTTCTGAGATTTGTGCATTTCATTCAAATTTGTTTGGCCATTTAGGTTTCAGGAACACGTGCTTCAGTAAATTGAGGTCACATTCAATATGGGTGAAGTGCTGGACAGAGCGATAAAGGGGACAATATAAGAATGCTCTGTATTCCTAACTCTGAGTGAGCATATACTGTTTTTAATCATATAAAAATGTCTGACAAATGGAGAACTCATTACTCTACTTTTTATAGTGTTTTTATAGAAGTCATGTCCCTGTACCAGCTGTGAGTATGTCACTAAGTATAGTTACTTGACGCAGACACAGTGATGTAACATGACATATATTATTTGTTGTGTCTTTGTCAAGTTGGGATGTTAATTCATTATCAGCAAAGTATGTTATTGATGTGCAGTTGTCAGGGATATAATGATACAGACGGCTATATGGGTCTAGACCAAAAGATCAATGTGATAGTAGTGCATTGTACTGGAAAAGTGCTTAGCAATAGTATTAAATCCTCTAGTATGTGTTGTTCAGTGTTGCAGGGGTTGTTGGATTTCTATAACCTAGGAATACATTGTCATTATTCTGCAATTTAGATGTGGCCACAACACATACTACAGTTTAACAAAAATATTGAAATATGTTATACATCATGTAGGTATCATGTTTAATACATAAGTACAGTCTGTATTGTAGTACTACATTGAAGTTATCCACAAATTTTTGTGTAGCTCTCATGCTGTCAGCATGTGCAAAATGTCATTTTGTAAACCATTTGTCCAGGTGAGGGTCATAGTGGTAGGAAACTGAGCAGACTAGATCAGAGTTCTGTACACCAAATAACAGTTTTCATCTGTCAAGTATTCCAAAGCAACCTGAAAAAATATACTACCTCTAATGTGTCTTGTGCCTTGTGTTTTGGTCTCCTCCATGCCTCTTCTTACCGGGTTGTGCCTGGTACACTTGCCAGGGTGGTGTCCAGACGGCATCCTCGTGAAGTGCCCAAACCACCCCCATCTGATTTCTCTCAACACAGAAGAGCAGTGGCTCTACTCTGAGGTCTCCCCATATTGTTGAGCTCTTCATTATGTCACTGGCAGTGAGTCCATCTAGTTTGCAAAGACATTTTATTTCTGCCACTTGAATCTGAGATCTCATCCTTGGGTCACTACCCAATGTTTATGACCATAACTATGAATGAGAGCGTAAACTAGCCAGTAAATTGAGAGCTTTTTGCTATGACTCAACTACTGCCTTAACACCATAGTCTTATATGACACTTGCAATACTGCCACCATTGCATGTACTTACTGGTCTCATCAACAATCACTCATGAACAAGACCACAAGACACTACTTCAGATGACGTAGCTGCTACCTACTCACCAGTACACAGCAATCTGCTATTCTTGGGGACAGAACTATAACCACTGATTTGGAGACCTTTGTTTAAATTTAAAGGCTTTACACTCAGCAAAGAATCACATTCAGGGCTGGCTGAGATCACAGACAGTTGAGGCTAGGATACCTCACATCCCAAAAATAGACACTCTTCAAATACTGGATGTGCTTTGATATCCTACCCATAAAAATCGGGTCTGTATTATAAGACCGAATGGTCACAACCACGAACACCTAAACAGCGACACATAAACACTGAACTCTGAAAATAGCAAAGGACGTAAACATAGAAATCTGGAACACCAAACGTATTTCCATGGCCAGCAGGGTGATTGTAGGGAAGAGGAAATATATTCTTTTCCCCACTGTAGTGCGATCTCGGAGTTGTTATATTTAAGTAGGGGGGTGTGGGGGGCGCAGCCCTCCACATGGGGGTGCAGGTGGGCTTGCCCCCCTGCAAAAGTGTGTTTAATGAAGTTTGCTTTTGTAGGTTTTCCTTACCTGTATGACACTGTTGTTGTTGGAAATGCTTCCGGCGTTCTGGATTTCAATGTTTATGTCCTTCGCTATTTTCAGACTTCAGTGTTTATGTGTCGCTGTTTCGGTGTTCATGGTTGTGACCATTTGGTCTTATAATATAGACCCTAAAAATCACAAATAGTTGGTAGAGAAGACATGTCCTTTGACATGTCCTTTGGTGCAGTCCTACACTCACCTTGAATGTGTTTAACTTAATGCTGAGACTGTTTACACAACTCTTACTCTTCAAATACAGGAGCCAAATGACATGCAGCAGTGGCCCGGAGATCTTGCACTGTTTAATCTCTTCCCATAAAACATTCCAGGACATGTGGACATATGCCTGTCTCAAATTCCACAAAACACATGTCAGCAGTACTTGCAAACTTCCATGACACTCTCAATGTCTGTGCAAGGACAAAAAGTTGACCCACCATTCCATGTCCAGGATGGAATATGCATTCATCCTCCTGAATTAGAGGTACAACTATTGAGTGAAGTCTCCTTTGCAGCACTGTGGGACATACTTTCCTGGGGAGTCTGGGAAGTGTAATTCTTCTACAACTGTAACACACCCTCCTGTCATCTTTTTGTCAAACTAGTAGTATTGTCACAGCATTCCAAGCTAGAATGAAAAAAATTGTAACAATGGCACCTTCAGCAGTGTCCAACTATTTAAGCATTTATGTATGCGTCTCATCTGCTCCTGCAGCCTTGCTACAGAAAAACTTTTCTACAGTCTTACTTATATTTGCAACTTCTCATAGCATCTGACCATTTTTTTTAACAAAAATAAATAAATAAATAATAAATAAATAAAATTCAGTGACAGGTAAAAAAAGTCATCTTTAACAAATTCTGCTGTGCACAATCTCTACTATATTTATGGTTTCTATGATGACTACAGGATTGGTTATAAGTAAGACAAATATATTTTAGTAAGTTTGTAAAGTACATAAACATGAAGACATAAGTTTATTCTTGGTGCATCTAATGTGTGTATGCTGTAGCCCTGTACAAATGTAAAATAAACAAATAAGTCATTACTCGGAGGTACAGGCTAACACGGAAGGACTGTGGCTGACCAAGTTCGCAGATGACTGCAAACTGGGTGCCATAATCAACTCTCCAGCCGACACAAGCATCCTACAAAAGGGCCTCATAGAAACAGACAACTGGTGCCAGAGCCATGGCCTCAAGCTAAACGCCAAAAAGTGTATAGTCATCCCCTTTGGCAAAAACAAAGTGCCCACAAATTACCACATAGGTGGTAATCCATTAAGTACGGAAGAAATAATTAGGGACCTGGGGATCCAAGTTGATAGCAATCTCTCATTTGACAACCACATGGCCAAAGTGGTTAGAAAAACATTTTATATAGCCCACCTAATCATGAAGGGATTCACATCTAGATCAGGGGAGGTCATCGTGCCTCTTTACTCATCCCTCATCAGGCCCATAATTGAGTACAATGCCCCTTTTGGGATGTACCTTACCAGACACCTGCAGCAACTGGAAAGACCCCAAAAGTACCTCACCAAGAGGATCAAAGGGCTCAAACTGATGCCATATGCTGCCCGGTTAAAGAAACTCCAGCTCTACTCAGTGGCATACCGCCTGCTCAGAGGCGATCTGTGCCTGACGTATAAAGCCATGTCCAACCCAGAATTAATGGACATGCTGCACCTCAGAAAATCCAAATCCCATAGAGCTACGTGCTCGAGAGACTTGAACCTCAGCACTGAAATAAATAGGACATGCTGGAGGGACAGATTCATAACCCAGAGGCTCCCTTCACTCTGGAATAAAATCCCAGTCCAGGTTAGGCAGAGTCCCTCATTGACTCTCTTCAAGAGGAATCTTGATGAGTGGATGGGAGATAGTAGGTTTACCCCAGGTATCACTTCTGTGTCACTGTTAGACAGAGGCACAGTATACTAACCTCGAAAAAGGGCATAGCAAAATTCATTTAAAATGAGTGGTGAAAGCCAAACACACTCTGGCTAGGCTTATAAATGCCCTAGGGCAGATAGCCTAGTATGAACCTATGAACCTATGAACCTATTACTGTCTGTTCCAATGATTTTCTGTAATTCTGATTTTGATAAAGTATAGGTTAAGCTTCCCCAACACATCTATCCTTTCCATTCTTAACTCTTTTGTATATATCCCCAACCTTTATTAAATATTCATTCAGTTTACTCTAGTCTTGCTGACTAGAATTTCTTTTGCTTAACTTGTTCAGTTGTTTCAACATCTTTACTCCATCAGTTATTTCACTGCTGAACTGTCATCAGTACTGTCATTTATTTGCTCTCAAGATCTATGATTGTATTTTTGGATATATTATTGAACTTGTTTGGTTTCTTTCTTACAGATTGATTGCAATCTTTCTGTCTGCTGATGTCATACATTTTATGGACATAACTTATTATTATTTTATTTGATTTTAAATCCTTGTAAGATGCACTTTTCTGTGATTACATTTATAGGTCCTCCATACAGAAGGTGCCATACTGTAATGCCCAATCAATTCAGAACACACTGCAAATCATCTCTGACATGTTGGAGACCTATCATCCAGAATTTATAATGGAAACCTGGTTTGGTGACAAAACTGGTCGCCCAACACTTGTAGCTAATCTGTCCCTGTACTGTTTGCCATTCACACCTACATTTGCATAGGATGGGTGGTGAGTGGGGAGGGGGATGGTCACAATATTTATCTCTCACTCCTCTACAAGTGTCCTGGGCCTTTGGTGAATTATTAAGCTTCTTTGGCCTTATCATCACTGGTACCTTCTCATTTATCATTCCTTTAGAGGTTCATAAACTTTCTGGTTATTTAAGAGTTGATCATTACTAGCTGGGCAGCTTTAGTAGACTTTAAAATTCAGGCAGATGAGAAGTCCAATACACTAATAAGAATTCCTTTATATTAGGGTGGGCTTCAAGTGTGCTCTGGTTATTACATTTGCAACCCATTGTTTTGAACATGGAAATGGTGCTCTAATTCACTGTGTCAATGCCTGAGCCATAGATTGAGCTGGTCTCTTTTAGTTTGACATCTTTTTGATTTGCATTTGCCCTCCCCTCAGTGTCCAGTCCTGATCAGGAGTAAGAACAGTGTAGGAATTATAGACTAGGTGCCTTTGAAGTCCATTATTCTTTCCTGCATCATGTCCTTCAGGACATCAAGGAAAGCAACCCAGATGAACTTGTCCCTGCCTGTAACACAACTCTAACTTATTTTCTGACTCTCTCTGCCCCATGTAAAATATGTCTAGTTGTGAGTCCCTGCCTGAGTCCAAACTCTGGTTTCTTCACATGAGTTCATGAGAGGTGAACACTTATGATGCTGCACCAGTTCTCTGCATGGTAACCATGACTGAATGAGAATTTTGCCTCTTAGAGCTAGCTTTTTTGCAGGAAGGTTGTATGTCTGACAATGGTTATCTCTAGTGCAAATTATTTACTAGTCTTACTTTTCTGGTGGTTGAGAAGCTGAGCAGCTCAGCCAATCTTGCTACTTGGATGGCACTTTCAGCTGAGAAATGTGAACTCACAGCTCAATTTGCCACGGTTATGCTTACTTCCATCAAGTTTAGTGTAGTGCCCAGAGCTCATTTTGAGGAGAGCAGTGATCTAGTTAATGTTGGATGTTGGCTTGCATTTAATAGGTCTAATTACTAAGAATTTGTTTCTTAGTTTTAAGTATGTACCAAACAACATTTGATCTTGACACCTGTCTTATGAGGTTTATTGTACCTTGTCTGGGGGTCCTATGTCTGTTTCTGCTTAAGACTGCCAGGTCCTATCTGGAATCAGATATATTTTCATTTCTCAGTGTCAGTGCTTCTTTAATAGCCTTCAATGAACCTTGACAATCATGGCAGTTCTCATCCTATCTCAAACCTACCATTCATTAATAAAGTTCTTGAGAAGGTGGTTTATGTGCAGCTTGATTCTTATCTTAAGGAATGTGATTTATGTGCTCCATTTTAAACATGCAGCTCTACTGGGGCGGCTAACATTAGAGTCTTCACCGATTTACTCTTGGCCCACTACCGAAGGTTGTATTCAATTTTGGTCCTTTCTGATTTCACAACAACCTCTGACATTGGTTATCATGACACTCTGCTGGAATAACCAAGTAATTACTGTAGTCTCTTAAGAGTTGTTTCATATTGGTTTATCTCCAACTTCTCTGTATACTCAAAAACTTGTTTTCAGTGCAAACTCCTCTTCATTGCGCCTTCTGGTTCCATCACGGCCTCCTTCCCTTTCACTGTGCATTTATTGTCAAAGGCTGATCTTATTACAGAGGAGAAGTTTGCAATATCTCTGTTATGCAAATGATGTTGTGGTTTACCACATTTTCTCTCAGGATTCTTGGTCAGTTCTGAAGTTCCCTAGCCGATGACCTAAACTGTACCCAACTGTAGGCAATCAGCTCAAAATCCATACAACTAAAGCATGCAAATCCCAGGGACTTGAATCTCACTTCAAGTAGCCTCTATACTATCTAAGGATAACAAAGCATAAATCTGTGTCCTTGGTGTGGGATCTTAGAAATCTAGTTACTCCATATTCATGGGATTTCATTAATTCACCTAAGTATAGCTAGTTTTGTGTCTCAATGAACCCCATGGTCATTAGTGACCCCTGGATATGGGCTACAACAGGTTATTTTGCTATAATATTTTTGTTAAAAAATTTGTTGAAATAACAAGAGGTGGTATAGCCCTGTGCAATAAGTAAATTGTATGGGTAACAACAATGTCACGGGATGAAGAACCCTAGTTCTTTCCCACTCCATTGTTACCTTAATATACAACTACACCTTTGGCACTCCTGAAAAATAAAACTCAGACAATTGTGATACTGTGAGCACACAGACCAAACCCAATTATTTGAAGTGATAGTTAATCATGGAGTGTGGCTATGTGGTTTCACTTTATCTGCTGTGAATGCCATGACTCTTATCTTGAATGGGATCGCCTGATCCTCTTAATTAACAGCTAGCTTGTATTGCAGGACTGATGCATTTGTTATTTGTATTACATACCTTGCTTTGCTGCATCATGTTAGTTGATATGTATACTTTATTTTATACTTGCTATTGCTACTGGCTTGGGTTGTGGTTCAAAATGATCTCACCGAATCAGCTCAGCTGTTCATGCAATGAATACATAAAGCTAATGAGACTATTCTCAGTTAACACTGCTTTGGTTCCTTGAATGTGTTTTAATTACATTTAATTTATTCAGTTGTTTTCTGGGTGAATGAATAGGTCATCCTAAACCATGTTCAACTGTAACACGGGCCACACTGGCAAGGGTAAATGCAACCTGAATAGTTGATCAAGCAGCATATTTTGCCAAGTGGAAGTGGGAGAAAACTGGAATACAGAAATAAAATCTGGGGAATCTATGCAAACCTCCCAAAGAAAGTGACTAGAAATTTGAATGAACCCAGACCCTAAAAATGCAAAGATGAAATCTTAACTCCTTAGCCACATGCTACACTGAAACATAAAATGGGGGGAAGCATTGGGCCTGGAAGCCAATATAAGGTATAGACTGTTGCTGAGAGACTGCAGGAGCACATGACCCTTGGTAGGTAAGCCAAAGTAAAACTGCATCTTAACTGCTATGGTGTGGAGGACTAGTTTCTGAGTGACATACATAAACACTGATCAGGCACATAGAGAGATATGGAGACTTATAATGATTCTTCACCCTTTGTGGTTTGTAGTTTTATTTAATGTCGACCCTGCAAAAGTCTTATAATGATAAAAGCTTCTTGAGCTAGAACACATAGTTTCATAGGTAACTAATAAGCTCCTGGCCCTTGCGGACTATTTTAAGCCGAGCCAGTTTTCCTTTTTGTGCTTGAAATAACCTATCCCATTTGATTATAGATTGGCTTTACCTATCCCATGGTACATAATTATATATTCTCCCTAATGAGAATAACTGGGATCATACTATAGATAATTTGAGGGGACCCATGATTGGGATAAAGCATTTAGGAGCTGCCTCTGTCCATAGTACAGGGGGCAGTCCAGCTGTAAATTTTCTTGTTTCTCATCCATAGATCTAAGTTGCTCTTGAGAATGGACAAGGATGAACTTTATTTTATGTGGATGGGAAGTCTGTTCTACAGCAGTGGTATCCTCTGTGAAATGCACCTGCCCCTCCCAACTGTTCTGTTGGTGTTGCAGAAGAGGTTTAGATCCCTACACTGAGTATTTCTGATGCCATTTGACTGACAGCTGTGCAGTAAACGCATCAGTAATTTGCTGGAGGATGCCCTGTATGTCAGACACAGGTCACCATGCAAATGGTTCAGCTCCCAGGTCCCTGCTTACACTTATCAAGGGTATCCCCAACTTGTCAGAGATTTGGGATGATGGCTAGGCTTGAAAAGACCCTTGTGGTTGTTAGCCTAGTAAACACCTATGATCCTATGAATCTCTTACCAGTTTGTAGGATACAGAGTATAGTGACAGGGCTTTGAGTCGATCCATGTAGTACAGGTTGTTTAGGCTTTATATCCTTTCAGTAAGGTATCTCTGTATTTGTTCCAGTTGTTGCATGTGTGTAGACAGATAACATGCCAAAAGGGGCATTATATTAAATGATTGGCCTAATGAGGGCTGAGTAAAGGGGACAATGACATCCCAAGATCTAGACACAATCCCTTTGTTTATAAGCTTTGCAATGCAGAAGGACTTTCTTACAACAATAGACATATGTTGGTCGAAAGTTAGGTCACTGTCCACATAAATTCCCAAATCTCAAACAACTGGGTCAGCTCATGGGGCATATTTTCAATGTAATAGTTGCAAAGGGTAGTTGACTTCCAAATGATTCAATAATGCATTTTAGGCATTTAATTTCAGACCATGATTTTGACATCAGTTATTTATTTGAAACAAACCTTCCTGCAGGATGGCTAAGTTATATGGGGATTCAATAACTCCTGTTAGCTTGAGGTAATCTGCAAAATTAGTCATCCAGAGCCCTTTGGTATTGGATTTTACTTTAAAAACGTAGATGCCAAATAGGAGAGGTTCCAGCACAGCACAGGACCTTAGGTGTACTCCAGTGGTGACCAATTTTTTGTGGATATAACTACCCCTATTTTGATTTCATACATCCTATCTTTGAGCCAGTTGACAATCCAGTGGGTGTGGATTTGTCTATGTATTGCTATAAACAGATATAGTTGTTTTGTCAAAAAACAAACTTATCATAAGTCCCAGTTTATTGATAAGTCAGCTGAATTTCTCCTTTTCTGCACTGTTGCTGTGACCCTTGAGGCGAGTGAGTGTAGGGAGTTAAGGCACCCAAAAGAGAGATTTGGGAGTGCAGGCTCCTCCAAAAACATTGTTTTAGAGTAAAACCAGCTTCTCAAAAGACACACTCCTACAAAACTGGGACTTGCAATAAGCCAATTTTATGATAAAACACTAATTATGTATACACACACACACACACACACACACACACACGCACGCACACACACACACGCACACAGACATCATGCACATCATTTCATCTAACCACATTTCATCAAGAAAAATAATACTAACACATTTTATTGAAATTAGATCAAATGAGATATAAAATATACATTTTATATATATATATATATATATATATATATATATATACACACACACACACACACACACACACACACACACACACACATATATATATATATATATGTACGTGTGTGCGTGTACATATATATATATATATATATATATATATATATATATATATATATATATATATATATATATATATATATATATATACACATAGGCATATGGGAGTTTCATTATGGTATGTGGATTGTGTGGATTGGTTTTATTGTAAATAAGTTTAGCTTGTCTATTCAGTGTGTAGGTATGGACAGTGGAGAGATCAATTCTGTTTTTACAAGTGATAGAACTGAATTAATAAAATGTGAGTTGAATTGGGTTGCTATGTTTATAGTAGTTTCTGTTGTGCATGGGGTTGGGGTAGTGCTGTGACCTAGTTTTAGTAAGTAGTTGATGGTTTTCCAAAATTTCTGGGGATTGTTGTGGCGTTTATCTTGGATAGTTGTGTGGTAAGTTTTTTTGTCCTATCTAATTTGTTTTTTTGGCAGGGTTGCACATTTGGCGATATTTAAGGAGAAGTGACACTTTTTTTACTCTTGGTATTGGGTTCAGGTTTTATCCCTTAGTTTAATGAGTTTTTTGTTATCAGTGGAGAGCTAAGGTGTATGTTTAGATTTGACACAGATTTTTCTGAGGGGGGTTGAGGCTGTTTAGGATTTGGGTGAATTTTTCATTGAAATACTGTACAGCTGATTCTACGGGAAGGTGTTTTAGTGGGGATCAGTTACAGTTCTTCAGGAAGGTATTAAAGACATCTGGAGAGAAATTTGTCTTGCTGTGATGTACTTGTAGACATTGATATTTGGGGTGATGTTGTGATGCCTTCTAGGTAAGTGAGTAGGTGGTTGCTTAGGTTGCCAGGGAGACAATCTTGTTCAGGGTAGAGGGAGGGTTTGTTGGTGAGAGCCCAATCCAGTATTGAATGTTTATTACTGTGTTTGTCCACTCTGGTGGAGGATTGGATTAATTGGGAGAAGCAATGGAGGTTTACAATGTTTGTGGGATAGTTGGAGGAGATGGTTGTCCAGTAGAGGTTCAAGCCACCCAATATAATGGTTTCCTGAGTGGATGTTGTTGAACACTAGTGAAGAAAGTCTATTACCAGGGGGAATGTAAATGGCTATAATAGTGATGTGTTTGTTGTGGTTTATTAGAAGGCAGGAGATTAGAATTTCACTACTGCTGGGGTTAGGTGGGTTGATAAAATGGAAAGGTTGGCTAAGGTTTTCTTTGTAGATTATAGCAATACTGATGCATTTTTTATGGATTTTATCGAGTCTCGGGATGCTGTACCCAGGGA